>NW_026067900.1:6410605-6443521 GCF_014885135.2 Alexandromys fortis | reverse complement strand
GGGAGGCAGAGGCAGGCGGATCTGTGAGTTCGAGGCCAGCCTGGTCTACAAGAGCTAGTTCCAGAACAGGAACCAAAAAGCTACAGAGAAACCCTGTCTCGAAAATCCAAAAAAAAAAAAAAAATTAACAAAACATTTGGATAGCACAAATTCATAATTGTGACTGTATGCTGTGGACTCAGTCATCAATTTTTATTATTTTTTTATTTATTAATTATGTATATAGCATTCTGCCTGCATATATGCCTGCACACCAGAAGAGGGCACCAGATTTCATCATAGATGGCTGTGAGCCACCATGTGGTTGCTGGGAATTGAACTCAGGACCTCTGGAAGAGCAGCCAGTGCTCTTAACCTCTGAGCCATCTCTCCAGCCCCAGTCATCGTATTAAAAACACAAAATACTTTCACTTAATTGTCTTTCAGTTTGAAGATGTTCTTAGACTTATACAGTAAAATGGTGGCTTAATCAAAGATAAGTTTAATGCAAATATTTAGCCTCCTCCCAGAACGACCATATGGCTATTGTCACATTAGTTAAAAATTCTGTTAAAAGCAATAAGGGTGACCATCTGTTGGGGCTGGCAAAGAAAGTAACATGTTTCAAAACACATCCAAATCTTCCCCTGCAGATCTGTAAGCAGGCATCTTGGCTATATAGATGATTTGGATTGAATATCTAGTCTGGGAATCTCAGACAATGCTCATTCTATTCATTTAAAATTACAGAGAACAATTTCTTAGTGTAATATCTTCCTTCCCCACTTCTGAGTCTTAGTTACTTTTCTACTGCTGTGACAAGATACTATGACCAAGGCACTTACAAAAGAAAGCATTTAATTTGGGGTTCACTGTTTTAGAAGGTTAGCATCCATGACCATCGTGACAACGAGCATGGCAGCAGGTAGCATGGTGCTGGAGTAGTAGTGAGAACTTATGTGTGATCCACAAGCACAAGGCAGAGAGAGGGAGGGAGGGGGGAGGGAGGGAAGAAGGAAAGGGGGAGAGTTAACTGGGGATGGCAAAGACTGCTGTAGAGTATTAAAGATGTGTTACATTTATTTATGCTGTGGGGTATTTAATGATGCAAAAATGTGTCGCATTCTTTTATGTTGCATTTGTTTAACTCTGTGAAGCTGTTACTTTGCCTGTCTAAAACACCTGACTGTCTAATAAAGGAATGAACGGCCAATAGCAAAGCAGGAGGAAGGAAAGGTGGGAATGGCAGTCAGAGAGAATAATAGGAGAAATCTGAGAGATGAAAGAGCCAGCCACCCAGTCACACAGCCAGACACAGAATAAGAAGAAAAGATATACAGAAATAGAGAAAGGTAAAAGCCCAGAGGCAAAAGGTAGACAGGATAATGTTAAGAAAAGCAGGCAAGAAACATGCTAAGCTAAGGCCAGACATTTCTAAGTAATAATAAGCCTCCATGTGATTTATTTGAGAGCTAGGTGGTAGGCCCGCCAAGAAAGCCTGAGTAAAACACAATGAACTAAAATAGACTTTTGAAACCTCAAAGCTTATTCCCAGTGACACACCTCATCCAGCAAGGCCATACTTCCTATCCTTCCAAACAGTTCTAACAACTGTGGATCATGCACTAAAATATGAGCTTATGGGGGACATATTCAAACTGCCTACCCTTCTCTCTTTCTCTCCCTCCCTCTTCCCCTCACTTTCTTTTCCCTCTGACTTTGTGAGTTTATGTGCATCACACACATTCAGGAGTTCATAGAATCCTATGCTGGATTTCCCGGAAATGGAGGTGTTTGTGAGTCATCATGTGGGTGCTGGGACCTAAACCAGGTCCTCTGTAAAAGCAGCAATCACGCTTACGCACTGAGTCATTTCTCCAGCCTCCTTTGTACCCTTGCTACAGGAGTTACTAGGCCTGTTTTGATGTATACCAGGGAAGGAGACTTTAAGATACTTCTCATTGCCAGGCAGTGGTGTGCACACCTTCAATCCCAGCACTTAGGAAGCACAAGCAGGCAGATCTCTGTGGGTTTGAGGCCAGGCTGGTCAGATTGAGTTCTAGGGCAGCCAAGACTGATACGCACACAAACCCAGTCTCAATAAAACAAGAAACAAAACCTCCAAACCAACAACACTCCCCACCCAAAAAAAGCTTCTAGTTCAGTAAATATAGGGATACAACGATATATGCCCATGCAGGGCAAAATATAAACTCCATCCCCAGCCTGAGTAAGATCAGAGGCAAGAGTGTGTGCTTTATCCAGGAAATAGCAAGTCTTGAAAGATGACAATGGCCTTAAGTATGTACTGTGCATGGCTTTCTTTAGCACTCAGTCCTACCCCCTTCTCAATTCAAAAGATTTGAAGGGGCTGACTACTCAGCACCCTCAGTAACCTTTAAAGGAGCCTGGATTTTGAGTTCTGCCCTTTAAATCTATTTGATAGGAAATGGCGGATGACAAAAAAAAAAAAAACTGTTTTACATGGAAACATATAGTGTGTGTCATTCCTCCCACCCTGAGACAAGGTTTCTGTGGGCCTGTTTCCTTGACTGTCCTGGAACTTACTCTGTAGACCATGCTGACCTCAAACTCAGAGTGCTAGTATTAAAGGCAAGTGCCATTATACCTAACAGATGGGTATTATCATATAAACAAAATGCTGTGAGTACAGCCAATAATTCCTCAGTATTCATGAGTAATCAGTCCTTATTCAAATTTCAATTACTCAGTTGTCTTACTGTTTGTTTGTGAAACAGGGTCTCACTGTGTAGCTTTAGCTGGACTGGAACTCAAGAGATCTACCTGCTATTGCCTTTCTAGGGCTGGATTGAGGGTGGAAAAATATTCCTTAAAATATTTCATTATTATTTTTTGAGGGATGGGCCAGCAGTTAAGAGCACTTGCTGCTCTTTAAAGGGACCCAGGTTTGGTTCCCAGTACCCATACGGCAGCTCACAACCTCCTGAACCTTGAGTTCTAGGGAGACTCAGTCCTCTCTTCTGATCTGTGTTAACAGACATTCAGGCAAGATTCATACACATAAAAATTTTAAACAAACAACAAAAATTAGAAAACTAACCCACAGGTAAAATCTAAGGCAATGAGGAAAAATAAAAAGACTGAAAAGCAGGAAAAGGAAAAGAAATAACCAGGTTAGAGCACTGTAGTAGGTAGGTAGTGTAAGCAAGGACCTGATTATGTACAGCGTACGGTGCAGCACTGGGCTTCGAGATGGAGGCTGCTCTAGTCCTGCTACCACCACCTCCATCAGCTCATTGCTGAAATACAATTCTCTCATCTGAAAAATATTCTCTCAGGACTGTTACAATCAGGAAATGAGAACATATACAAACGATTTAGTATAGGATCTAAAGCAAACAGATACTCTACACATTGCCGCAAGACCATTCTCATGATAGATTTTTTAAAAATATTTATTTATTATGTATACAATATTCTGTCTGTATGTATTTCTGCAGGCCAGAAGAGGGCACCAGACCTCATTCCAGATGGTTGTGAGCCACCATGTGGTTGCCGGGAATTGAACTCAGGACCTTTGGAAGAGCAGGCAATGCTCTTAACCACTGAGCCATCTCTCCAGCCCCTCATGATAGATTTTATTTATAAAACTGTTTTCCCTTCTTTCTAAGACAAAGCCCTTTTAAGGGGCAGTCTTGTTTTTCTAGACATGGTTTCTCTGTGTAACAGCTTTGGCTGTCCTAGAACTCAATTTGTAGACTATGCTGTCCTTGAACTCACAGAGCTCTGCCTGCCTCTGCCTCTGAGTGCTGGGATTAAAGGCGTGTGCCACCCCATCTACTAGGACAGTCTTTCTTGAAATGTCAATCTTTCTGTCTTTACTTCCTTCTCCTGTAAGATTATTAACTCCAGAGCAGCTGTACACTTAACGTTATGATTGAATTAACAACCTTGTAATGTTATTTAAATGTCCATTAATAATACATTAACATCCACTATATTCATTTAATAAGAAAATGTGGTTTACTGTAGTAATAGAAACTGAGACAATTTGTAGTTAGGAGAATAATACCCAATTTGTCAGTTTATAGAGAAGGGTGGATACCAGTTAGCAGTTTATATCAGTGAACTAACTTAAGTCTTAACAAATCTTTAGCCTCTCAAAAAAACAACCAAACAATAACAAAAAAGCTGTGCAGTGCAGCGATAGTGAATTCTTTTATCTCGGGAGGCAGAGGCAGGAGGATGTCTGTGAGTTCGAGGCCAGCCTGGTCTACAGAGTGAGTTCCAGGACATCCAGGGTTCTATACAGAGAAATCTTGTCTTGAAAACAACACCACCAAAACAAAAAGAAAAAAAAAAAAAAAAAGAAAATCCCAAATCAAACACTCTCTTAGCCTTTCTCTTGTCTTCTCTCCTTTTCTTCCACATAGCATATTACATAGCCAACTCTGTAACTCAGTTCTTTACCAAGCTCTGAAATCCCAAAGATGGGCTCAGCAGCTAAGAGCACGTACTGCTCTTCGAGAGATACTGGGTTCAGTTTCCAGCACCATGTAACTCCAGCTCTGGGAGATCCAACGTTCTCTTTTGGGTTCTGTGGGCACCAGCACACATTCTCTCTCTCTCTCTCTCTCTCTCTCTCTCTCTCTCTCTCTCTCTCTCTCTCACACACACACACACACACAAAATATTTAAAACTGATCTTTCTCAGCTGTTGTTTTCCTTTTGACCACTAATGGTCCTCTCCCAGAGATGAAATCATTGATATTTTTAGGTTATGAAACTTAGTATCACAGTATTTTTATTTGTGTGTGCACATGTCCATCACAGAGTGCCTGTGGAGGTCAGAGGACAACTTGTGGAAATCATTCTCTTGTCACCACATGGGTCCTGGTAACTGAACTTAAGACTTGGGGGTAGTTACCTTTACCTGTTGAGCCATCTCAATGGCCCTCAAGATGACCACATGCAGAAAGCAGGCTCCTCTACCAACCATGGATAATGAACCAATAATCTAACAAACTGGCTTTTTAGATTTTTGCTTGTCCAATGAAACTGGGAGGATGTGTACAATGAGTAACTGGGAGATTCTGGAAAAGCTTTTTCTCTGATAAAGGCAGTAAGAACTGCCCTTCCTATCCTTGGGATGAAGGAGGATATACTAAGGGAACCACAGTGACTACGATGTACACAAACCAAAGCTAGTGATGAAACAATTGAAGAAACAGAAGGCAGGACCTGTCCGTGCAAATGAACCTTCTGTTTCCAGTTTTATTTCCCAGGGGTGAAGTTTCAATCTAGTGGTCAAGCTCGTCTCAAGCTCCTAGGCCGAGGAAATCTTCCTGCCTTAGCATCTCAGTAGCTGGGACTTCAGGCACATGCTACTACTTTTGGCACTAAAATTGTTAAGACAACAGCTAAATTTCCTTAGACTGTCATACTTAAAGCAACACCCAGGAGGCTCATTGCTTTTATCATGAGAGATTTATAGTTTTCAGGGTTACTTTCATTTTCAAGTGCTTTGGAGTTTTTGGTTTGTAGGTCCAATCTATGTGGGAGCCTTCCTGGACAGTTCACCCACCTACTTTCTCAATCTTTCTCTTTTGTGAGTGACTACCTACCTGTCTAATGTGAGAGTCTTCCTGTATTTTACTCACCTTCCTTTCTCAATTTTCATTCACTTTGTGATTGCTTCGACCTGTCTGAACTCGGGGATCAAGGTCAGGGGTGATAGCGGGGCTGTCAGATATAATGTATATACAGGTAAGTAGGCTGTTTCATTTAGAACACGGATATGATATGTTATATTCCCAGATATTGGTTCTTGCAGATTCTGTATCAAAGTGACCAAATTCCATCTCGAACCCTGGTTCCATGGCTTTGTAGAAGCTGAAGTTTCTGTTACTTTCTGCTTCTTTGTAGACCTATGGCCTGTTCTCTGGCTTATAATTTCTGTACATTTTAACACATCTGGGACTTTAAAATCTTCATCTTTGTATTTAATGTTCCTGAAACACAGAAACCTAGATAGTCCTCACCCTGACACCTGAAAGGAAATACCATGTGAAAGAGCAAAAGAGAAGATGGTCTTTTACAAAACATACATTCTATGCCATGTACCAATGGCAACAAATCTCAATTGAACAACACAATTCCAGAGAAGGGAGGGAGGCAGGGAGGAGAAGGGAGGCAGGGAGGAAGGGAGAGCGAGCACAAGCATGAGAACAAGCTGTCAGTTCTTTTGGATCAGCAGAGATGTGGCACACTACGCCTTGTACCATTTTTTACACACCCCTGCTCCCCACCGTTTCACCAGTTTGAGGGAAATATAGCAGCAGGTACAAATTTATAAAATGGCAATTGTCTATAAAAACACATCCCATAAATCATCTTAACATCCAGTCAGTATAATATAAAATGTTTTTAATTGTTTTTGAAAACATTTAAAAAACAATTTGAGCACTTTGAATAAAAAAGAGAACTGAAATGCTACTGCGATGTTCAACTACTGTGATCTCAGCAGGTACAACAGACAACAAAGCACCGGGATCTGACTCTGCACTAAATGAGACACACAACAGGGCTTGCTTTTGTCACCTCTGGTGTAGTAAGCACACTGTAGTACAAGACTGTTATCTGAACCTCAGATGCACTGCACAAATACGCTCCTTCTTGCTCAGTTCAAAAGTCAGTGCTTATTGCAATTATATGCAAAAGTATTTACTTCATGAAGTCTTATCATGATAAAACAGTATGCAAAATGTTTTAAACATCAAAACAATGAAAAAAATCCCAAGAAAAGAACATATTCAACAACTAAGCAGAATTAGTAAACATTAAAAAAGCAAAATAACCTGTGAATAACTATGCTCACCTGGTTAACACAGAGCCAGTTTCAATACAGCCAAGAGGGGAAAAAAAGTGGTTACAGGATTACCTAGTACTGTACAAGATAAGTCAAGAACACTCATGCACATTTTGTGATCATGTATTAACATGGTGAAGCAAACTAAACTTAATTCTTCCTGCTGGAATATTCTCGTGTAAGAGAATAAGAAATAGAAATATCTCATTGAGATCAGTGCACATTGCTACATAAGACAATTTCATCTGTCACTTTGATGATATTTTGTCTTTTCATAATGAAACACATTTAAAAATTTTAATCTGTGGACTGTACTGGTTGCATTTATCCTAAGAGATGTGCCTACCACAGGTTCAACAAATTTAGTGCAATATATGAACCCCAAAAAGTTTGCTGGACGAATTCAGCCAAATTTAAAGAGTTTGCTGCAATACTGTACATGGGGGGGGGGGGGGTAAAAATCTTCCAGTTTCTATACTTTTTTTTTTATCAAAAAAGATTTCCATTATTTTTTTCATTAGTAGGAAGCTAACATGTAAACAGGGATTAGAATGGCCTCAAAGTCTCCTTTTCAGAGTATCTCACTGAGAAAGGCTCCCGTCATTTGTTAGAAGAAATCACACAGTTTCCTTTGGGTATTACATACTTTGGTGTGCAGTAGTGCTGTATCTCAATGTACAGTGAAGAAGTAACTAGTATCAAAAAAATCTAACAAATCATTAAATCAAATTAACAGCAAACACACACATATGCCAGTAACTACAACACATCCATAGATAAACCTCTGAGCCAACTCTAGCACCATTGATTTATTAGAATATGTTAATACCCTACTTTTCAAATCTGTTGAACAATGGACCCTTATTAAATTAACCCTTCCATCATATTTGTTAAATATTTGGATTGCGGTCTTCTGATTTATTTTTGAATTAAGGTAAAGAAAAGCTTGGCTAGGTTCAGGAGAGTATAGTGAATGGTTTCATGTTAGCTTTTAAGAACTTAAGGTTAATTTTAATATCTCTCTGAAAATTACTTTGAAACTCAGTTAAATGAAGCTGCCCACTAGTTTTGTTAACATGAAATTCATAAATACTATTCGTAAACCAAAACAGGAGCCACAGAAACACTTTAAAACAAATCCTGAGTGCTTTGCTTCTTTTGCAGCTGTGTCCACCACAATAAATAATTAAACAAGTAATAAAACGGTCCTCTTCAAGTACTATCATCACCCCTTTGCTTTATCAGAGAACAAAGATCTGAGGCTCCACACCTCACATGAAGAAATGATTTTTCACTGGGCTCTTAATATTATCTTTCCTGCTTGGTGTTTTGCAAAGGATCCATGATCAAACTGCATCACTACATTCAGAGAAGCAAAGGAGCGAGCAAACTGAGGAAAAAAGCTGATTACTAAAGGATACCATGGCGAAAAGCATTAAAAATAATTCTTTAGTAGCTTCAGTATGTACACAGAGCTATGGTGAGGAAACTAAGAAAAAAAGTCTCTATTTCCCTTCTAACACTCCAATCTCAACAAGCAAATAATAAAACACAAGACATTTTTCTAACATGCTTGTATTTCTGCTATTAAATTTCAATGTCTAGTGTATGTCTCTCTCTCTCTCTCTGTATGTGTAAGTGATGGGGAGGGGAGGGAAGAAGAAAAAAGGACGGGAGAGATCGGAGTAGGAAGGAGAGGGGGATCAAGAGGGTCAGGAAGAGAGGGAGAAACAAAGTGTGCGAGCTAGAGAACTCCATTTTAAAAGTCACCTTTTAAAACTGGACTAATGCAATGTCACAAAGAAATGGCTACTAGTTTTCCTCTTAAAATTTTTTAGTGCAGCTTTTACTTCCCTTAAATTAACATTTGCTTTCCATTGTTTTCTCCTACATCAGCCCTTCATTGTGGGAGTAAATGGAACAAAGCCCCAGAAAGTCCTACAGAGATTTCTCATCCTACAGTAGCTTCATGTTTCAAGCTTAAATATTTATAACAACCTGAATATTATCCCTGTTTTAAGGAAGACTCTCTTGCCTACAGTATACCTTAGCTATGATTTCATACCTAAAAGATAATGCCAACAATAAAACAGCCTATGACTAAAAATGTATGGTTTCTACGTAGATCAACTGATGAATTAAAATAAACTTATACAAAATAAAGACCCAGACTGCTCTTGTAAAAAGCTGGATTCTTTACTAGCAAATTAAATGGGGGAACATTATAAAATTTAAAACCTAATACTTGCTCTACAGCCTACTGTCTTCAGAAACCTGTCCAGAACTGAGGCAAGTCTAACCATTTCCTATTGAAGAAGAAACCACTTCTGCAGCAAACGCTTTTAAAATGTCACAATTAATAGTGTTTCTGCTGCGGGAGGCACTTCCATTAAGACAAATACAATACATATGTCTTTAGATACAGTGTGCTACATATTATAAAACACAATTTATCCCAACATTTCAACAGTAGGATGGTCCTTGCTTTCTATCCATTCAAAACCTGATGAAGTCATAGAGCTCATTGACTCACTGCAAATCTGTTGAAACAGTGGGTCATTCTTTAATTCTTCCAGTGTGGCTTCATCATCCTGTCCCTGCTGACGACCTGGATCAAACAGTAGATTTGGGTCTAAGGTGTTCAAATCATTGATGCTGCCTGAGAGGTCAGAAGACAACCTGATGTCACTAGGGAAATCAGATGCAGTGTTGGTGAGATCAGATGCGACCTGACCTCCCAGGGGCTGGCTGGTTTGCAGGTTGTCTCCACTCAACAGGTCTTTAACAGTGCTATTAAAATCTAATTGCTGTTCTCCAATTTCAGATTGTGCTTGATTATCTCCAGGAGAAAAACTGATCTGATCGGTGCTATTACTTTTGGTGAGGTAAGATGGTGTTTGGAACTCATAAACTGAAGTGCTGGAATCGATCATATTTTGTGAATTGGCACTAGGAAAAACAGGGGAAGTTTCCAAAATTTGAGTGAGATTCATCCGGGCTGTGTAATTGGAGGGCATGTTGTTCATTCCCAAACCTCTCACTGCATCATCATTGTCAGAATCAAGTTTGCTCAACAAAACGTTAGTGATTTTTTTACTGTTTGTTTGCTTTTGCAGAGCGTTTGGGAAAGCTGTCTGCATCATGACTGTCAAGGGGACTGACTGACTTCTTTGAGCTATGTTGTTGGCACATGCATCTGTGTGAACATTTGTGAAAACATGAACTTCTGGGGTTACTGGACTTCCAAAGGGGGTTACATTAGACCGTGGGATATTAGACACAGGATAGAGGGTGCTTCCGCTAAGATTCCGTTGGCGATGGACAGCAGGGCTCACACTCCGGCACCTGAAGTTGTTGCTGGCAGATGAATTAGTCCCTTTATTATCAAGAGGAGCGGGGACTGCAAACCCTTCTTGCTTGTTGGTGTTTACAGTGGCACCTTGATGCTGCACAGGAGAGACGGGAGTCAAACGACCAAAATGAGTGTCATGGTGTCTGGACTGAGACTGATATGACTGTCCGGGCACAGCAAAGGCATGGGGTTTCCTGAAACGATCTTCTACTAGCTCCTGGTAGCTTGGGAGAATGCCATGGCCAGAAACTGATGAACTACCAA
Organism: Alexandromys fortis; assembly: GCF_014885135.2. NCBI lineage: Eukaryota > Metazoa > Chordata > Mammalia > Rodentia > Cricetidae > Alexandromys > Alexandromys fortis. The sequence continues at coordinate 6,433,076 of NW_026067900.1, read as the reverse complement.
CCCCACTATAACCATTATTCATCCACTCAAGCTTGGTTTTATCAGGGTGCGTGGCCATGGGTCTCTGCATTGGCTTCACAGGGCTGCTGGAGACAATGCTGGCATCGTGATAAGCCATACTGGAGCTTATTGGGGTGAATGCAAATGGATTCCTGCATTCAACAGGGCTTGGAGGGACACTACTGCTGCAATTAGAATGAGGAGTACCAATGGGTGTGTGTCGGCTACTTCCTAAAGCACTATCCACAGGTGTTGTCTGGGCAAGCCTGGAGCACGGGCTCTCCCGTGATAGACTCTGAGACCCAGCAATCATTTCGGATGTGGGAGTTGGCGTTGGCGTTGGGGTTGGTGTAGGAGTGGGTGTGGGTGTAGGTGTGTGAATTGGAGTGCCATTGCTATGGATTGGATGATAGAAGTGGGTGCTGGAAGCATGAGATGACATTGGAGCTCCTGGAGTTACTGACTGACTCTGAAGGGTCATTCCCAAGCAGTTACCATAAGAATGTGAATTATTCATTGACATCTGCTGCTCCATAAGCACCAGCTCTTCCACAATGCTATCTTGTGTAAGTTCATCATCAAAAGGAAAGTAGCTTTCATTTGTCTGGGAAACAGAAGACTCAAACTCTTTCAGTTCGGACTGCAATGGTAACTGATCTGAAGACTGTGCTTGTATTTGATTCAAAGAAGATTCTGGAATCCGGCTATGTAGCTGCTGGCTGTATGTGTCCTGTGGTATCCCTTCTAATTCCCAAACAGATCTCTCTAGGTCATGGATATCAGAATGTTCGGGAACAGTCATAACACTAATATCTTGCTGTTCACAGCTGGCAGCTATGAGGTCAGGACCCTTAGTAACTTGCTGCCATTCATTAGGATTAAAGCTGCCATCTGATTTTGCCTCACAGTCCAAGAGAAAGACAGTCCCTTCAAGTTTTACTTTTACATCTGGAGACGATGATGGCGTTGTTTGCTGCTCCAGAACTGATTCACTGGCTACAAGAGTAGGGTTCAGGGGCTCATCCTCTATGATGTGTGAATTGACACTGATTGACACCTTGTTAGGAATCTGAGCACCTGCTGTTGAGCTTTCTGTTGTCCCTGAATGTGGAGCCTTTTGGTCCTTCTTAACAGTGCCTGGTTTCTGACCTTCTACGGTAGCTGCAGAAAGCTGCTCCACAATTGGTTTCTTTACAGGAGGCACCTGAGACTCTTGCAGTGTAGCAGACAGTCGTTTTCTTGGACTTTTAGTGCATAATTTAGGGTCTTTATTTACTGAGTCACCATTTGATGGTGAGCTGGTGCTGGTGAAAGGTAAGTTCTGAGTAGCAACCGAGAGAGTAACAGTGCTTTGATTATTGCCTGCTGAGATGGCTGGCAGAATTTCATTACAGCGACTTTTACATTTGGTCCTCTGGTCACAGACCTTAGTTGCTTTTACTTCAACGACACCTTCATTGGAAGGTTTGGATACTGCTCCATCTGTATTACTTTTCTGCCCCCAAAGGGCACTAGGTGTTGTTAGGGGAGCTTTAGTCCCCTCAGAGTTCTCTTGGCACTGTAGAGGATGCTCATCTGATGAACCTTCTGGTTCCATTTTGACTTCCACACCGGAAGTTCCCCCAGTGCTGCTGGCCCTAGACCCAGGAGACTGAAGGGAAACAACAGAACCATTCTTGATCTGAGGAATGCTCCTTGATTCCTCTGTTGTTCCAGTAGCACTGCTGACTGAGGCAGAATGTTTAGGAGGGGCATTATTGTTACTGGGCGTGAGGGATATTGTTGTCATTTTCACCACATTCAGAGAGCTCACGTGTGATGCAGGGACAACAGCAGTCTTGATGGGACTGCTGGTAAAGAGCACAGTTGTAGGAGAGCGGATGGTGAGTGCACTGGTGTTTGCTGGCTTGGGTAAGATCTGAGGGTAGCGGTGCCGGGCAGAACGGTCCCCACCAGGACTGGCTGGAACGTTCTGAGGAGTCTTTGGTGTCTGTTTCACAGACTGCATGTGCTGAGTGACCACTTGCACATTGAGGGGAAGAACCTTGCCATCAGGAGAACTCATGGGACTCGGTGAAGTTACTAACTGCCTGGTCCGCTGGACCTGCAAAAACACAGAAAACAAAAAGTCCGTTCTAATAAGTTCAGGATACAACAGAATGTTGTACATCTGTATAATATTAAAGAATTTATTAAGTGTTAACTAAAAAGAAATAAGGCAGTTTTAATATTAGAAGAGAGTTCTTTTGGGTATTTTTGTATATAAATAGGCCCTCAAATATTTTAACAAATATAATAATGCAATAGTTATGAAATATAGTAATCCCTGGGAAAAGGAATTTTAAAAAGGAGTTTTAAAAACTCCTTTAAAAAAGGAATTTTAAAAAGAAGTTTTAAAAACTAACGTGGATAAGGAGGTCCTAGACAAAACTAAGGCCTCCCGAAGTCTGCTCCTCAGTGGATATACAGCCATCAGTTACTGGAAGTGTTTTTTTTTTTTTTTTTTTTTTTTTGGAGACAGGATTTCTTTGTGTTAAGATGCTGGCCTGGAATAGCTTTGTAGACCAGATCTCCAACTCTCAGAGATCCGCCTGCCTCTGCCTCCCGAGTGCTGGGATTAAAGGCGTGTGCCACCACCGCCCGGCAGCATATATTGGAAGTTTTAATGAAACAGCAGTGATGAAGATACTTATAAGAACAAGAAACACGGAGAGAGTACCCCTTAGTAGTAATACCAATAAGAGTGTAAGTTTATCATTTTACTTTAGCAAGAAACACATCCGAAGAGCCCCTTCACTATAATGTTAGTTGTATGACAGTGACCTGAACAATATTCTACTCCTCTATCCACAGAAGTAGGCTCCATTAAATTATAAAATCATTAACACTATAATTTGATTTACTTCAATATTCAGAAAAACTTTAGGCTCCCAAAAGTTTATAGTTATATTTTCTTGAATTAGCCAGAGATAAAAACAACTTTTAAATAAATTTATTCTTATTAAAGTTGAGTGGTTATATGCACACTTCATCCCTTATATATTCACTTCTGTTAGGTTTAGAGTTTGCTTTTCATTAGCAATACACATTTGAAATTAAAGACAAATGACTGAAGGTGAGTGTGATCATAAAACAAATTTATGATTATAGCTACACATACGGTTGCCTTCTCACCTTTCACTTTTAATAAAATAAATGACTTTCCACTATCTCAGTAAGGCCAAACTGTAGCAATAACATTACCGGAATGGGACTAGGGACTGCTGCCACCACAATCCCAATGGGCTGGGGAGAAAGGATCGCAGGGTTTCCATTGGGTAGATTAGCCACTCCGTTGGCTGTAGTGCCTTCTGTTTTTTTTGCTGAGGATTCGCCTGGCAATGGGGATTGTAGTTTCTGTTCTTGCTGCTTTTTTTGAATTTTCCGTTGCAACTGTTGCTTAGCATCAATTGGAGATGGCAAAGTCTTTACTTGAGGTTGAAAAGAATTACTTTCAGCTGTAGGTACAAAAGCAGAAGGCTGGGGAATTCCTTTAAGTCCTGAAAATAAACACAAAGGAAAGCTAAAATAAAGGCTGTCTTTTGTGGAAGGCCATATGATTCAGTTTCTTTGAGTATGTAGCCATCTACTGGACAAAACAACTAGGAAGGATATTCTAATCCTCACCTTATTTACAAAGCAAAGTAACAGACCTCTGTTTATAAATCTGTCAGCAAGATTTTGACATCCTAAAATATGGTTTGACCAGAACAGTTTCAGGTAAGTAAACAATGGCAGACAATTTTAAAGGATTAACTATATCATAATACTAACAAAAATACATGCCAACAGAGCATTTTTACGTTGTATTAAAGGCCAGCAAATTTTCCTATCTTTTTCTGTAATTAGGATAAAATTAATAAATTTTCATAATTTTAATATTCAGCCCATAATAATAACCTAATAAATATTCACTAAAACCACTCCACAGCCTAAAAAAAATTTATGTGGGGAAAACAAGTTTTTAATCTTACCAGAAATTCACAAAAATATGAACCATTATTTTAATTGTTATTATGATTATTCCAGTGTGACCTAGAGAAATTAAGAAGCAAAATTTCTAATGTTAAGGCATTTTGAAAAGTGTTACTGAGAAAACTTTTAAAAAGAGTAGTAAGACAGCAAAAAAAAAAAAAAGCAAGATATAAATTTTAAGAAAACTGAGTATGTAATAAAAGTACTTTCACAAAGCTCATTTCATACTTAGGAGGTGGCACTAAGTAGTAAGGAAGTCCCATGTGCTGAGGAGGAGCAGGATAGCCTGCTCTCGCACCTTGCCTTCTGTCCCCAGCCAGGTTCTGCTCTTCATCACTCTAGTTACAGCCACAACTTGGTGCAGGTGGGGGAGGAAGGCTAGAAGAGAAAGACACAGGAATTCTCTTCTGCAAACTCTGGTCGGTAATCCTTCATTTTTGATCCTCTCCTTTTCTTTTAAATAATGTAATTATTGTTTTATTCTCTTTGAACTCAGCCTCACTGCTTTCTCTGGCTCTGTCTCAGCTTTCTTCCCAGCACCTGCACCCAGGAAAGCCTCTGCCAATGGCTCACATCTTCCTGCCTTGTCCTCTTGCCAGCATCTTTGGACAGGAATTAAGTTCCAAGCAGCTGACCCACAAAAAGGACATTTGTAACAACCTGTCCTTAAGACAGACACTATATTTATAAAAAAAAATTAGTTTGCCTTCAAAAGATGAAAATATTTACCATAAATCCTCTTTTAAAAATTTTCTAAGAGTTAAGAACAAAATTTCAAGAGATTTAAAGTTTTCAGTAAATACAATTGGCAAAAAGTTTAGTGTCCCTAAAAATTTCTTTTAAATATGGAAATTACCTGTTTGCTATGTACTTTTTACTACATTTTAAAGATTTATTTATTATTTTATGTGTATGAATGTTTTGCATTCTTGTATGTGGAAAGAAGAGGGCTTCAGATCCCCTGGGACAGGAGCTACAGATGGCTGTGAGCTGCTGCATGGGTCCTGGGAACAGAACCTAGGTTATCTGCACGAGCAACATGTGCTCTTAACTGCTGAGCCACCTCTCCACTTTACACTTATTCCTCAAAAATCCCCTCATTCTCTTTTGGTTAGTCTTGCAAATAATGGGAAACAATGGTGCTGCCTCCTCCAGTTCTGAAGGCTCCACATTCTTCCAAGTCTCATTCTTCCAGAAGATAAGAATGTAGTAGGAAATAACTCAGGGTACCTGGGCTTTACAGACAGGTAAGCAGTATTTAAATCCTAGCTTCATTACTTATCTGGCCAAGGATAGAAGATTTCACTTCCCAGAGCGTGTTTCCTAGAATGAAACAATCTATCTCACAGGCCTACGAAAGGAATTAAGAGAGGTAACATGTATGTGAGCTACAAACATTGGACTTACTAAGCACCACCATGCTTCTGCCTAATTTGAGTGCAAAATCTGGTTTGGTCACATAGAGTTTATACTCATGAAGTTTTGAAAAGTTGTGATTAGCTACTGTGAGTGTGGGAGGCTGTTTTGCTGATACTGGTTCTCAACTGGTGGTAAAGTGAGTAGGAGACTTTATATACATTCATACACACCACAAACAGTAATTCTCTGCAGGATAAATGTACTGCAGATTTTAAAATATTTAGATTCAACTTAGAAGAACTAGCTTGGAAAACAAGTTTTGTTCTCTGTTCACAGAAATAATTTTCTAAAGTAACGATTTATTTACTCTACAGTGTCAGGTTTAACAGAAATAAAGCATAAAATTTTCCATTAGAATTGATACCTTACACACAGCTATTAATTTAGGAATGCATTCGATATTTCAATAATAATATTAATTGCTAAAATCGTCAGTTCTAAAACTTTCTCTTTGAATTAAAATTCTCACTTAAACTGCCATTTAAAAATTTTTTCTCAGGTTGGAGAGATGGCTCAGTAGTTAAGAGAACTGGCTGCTCTTCCAGAGGACTTCAGTTCAATTCCCAGAACCCACACCGTAGCTCACACCTGTCTGTTAACTCCAGATCCAGAAGATCCAACACCCTCACACGGAAATACATGAGGGCAAAACACCAAAATACATAAAATAAAAATAAATTAAAATTTTTTTCTTTTGCAGCCAGGAGTAGTGAACACCTTGGAGACAGAGGTTGGAGGATTTCTATGAGTTCAAGGTCAGCCTGGTTTACATTACAAGTCCCACAATAGCCTGGACTCTATGCAGTAGAGACCCTGTCTAAAAACAAATAAACAACAAACAAAACAAAAACAAAACTCTTGCTGTTTTATAGTACCACTCCACAAGGTTTGTTATTTATGAAACCAGGTAACCAGTCATAATGCTCGGATTGTTTTATTGACAAGCTTAATTTCTGGGATAGGAGCCTAGCACATAATTTTAAAATTTAATCATATTTTACTTTTAACATCTAACTAGATACATAAAATATTCTTTATATTTAAAAACAGTCTTTTTTTTTATTAAAAAAAAAGTATTAGCCGGGCGGTAGTGGCGCATGCCTTTATCTCAACAGAAGCAGAAGTGAGTTTGAGGTCAGCCTGGTCTACAAAGAAAGTTCCAGGACAGCCAGAACTGTTACACAGAGAAGCCTGTCTCAAAACCCCCATCCCAAAACAAAACAAAACAAAACATAACAAAAAAAAATCCCCCCAAATGAAGGGAAATTCAAATAGTTTACTCTAGCAGAGCATCATACAAAAGATAGGATTAAGATCTACAATTTAACAATATAGTTTTTATCTTGTTGGCTTAATAAAACATCTGCATTTAGTATGAACTGGAGTAAGAATAAACTCATACAGATACTAAAATGATGAAACTCTTTGGTCAAATATTTCATTAATGAATTCTTTAAATTTTATTCATTTATTCATGAGTGCACTTGTGCCACAGAGTGCCTGTAGAGATCCTAGGACAACTTGTAGGAGGAGATTCAGTTCTGGTTAGAGGGCTTGGCAGCAGTGTCGTTACCTACTGTGCCATCTTACTGGCCCCAACCTCTCCTCTGGCTACTAGCTCTAAATAAAGCAATGTGGTCAGTTTCCATACCTGCTGGTGCTGCTGCCATCACAGTCAGAGCTGCCATTGACTTGGTGCCTATATAATGACTCTTAACAAGGAAGTGGGCTAATTCCAAGACTGTGTCAAATGGCTGGCTTAACACTTTCTGGGCCCACTCACACACAAGACGGCAAGCAGAAGAAATAACTTCCTCATCAATATTTTGAAGCTGCCCAGATGGTTCAACTCCTTCCAACTATAGAAAGGAAAGAGGAAAAGTTAACTTTACAAAATAATAATAATGATATAATTTCAGAGAAATTAAGTTGAAGTACATTGAAGATATGTATTCTTATTGGAAGATACAGCATACATCTCTTGGATCAAAACAGTACGATGAAGCTGTTGGCAGACAAGTAACAGCTTGGCATATATGAGTGAATCAGTAAAGAATAGTCAAATGTAGGGTGAATATAGCACTTTAAATGGCAGCTAGAGCCTAGTGTAGTGGCACACAACTTCAACCACAGCACTTGAGAGGCAGAGGCAAGTGGATCTCTGTGAGTTCATAGCCACTCTAACTCACAGAGTGAGTTCAAGGACAGACAGGGCTATATACAGAGTCTCTGTTTCAAAACAACAAAAATAAAAACTTTAACAGAAAAATCCAAACAAACAAAATGGCAGCTAGACTCAAACAAATGTTTTTGATAGTTCTAAAGCTTTATCTAGTATCAATAAAAACAACACTGATTAGCAGCCCTAGAGAGGGCATACTATAGCTATCTTACAAATTTCCTTCCTAGGCAAACAGGCATCATCAATATATATTACGGACATATCTACATATTAGTAATTATAGATCTATATTATCCTGAATTTCATGTTTATGTAGGTAAGTTTTACTAGCATCTTTTGGCCACTGTGGGTGATTTTTCTCTCCCTCTTATTTGTATAAAGAACAGTTCTCAGTTCCGGATTTTAACCAGAATATTATACAGAAAGCATTCAACTAAAGATATATTTCTCTTTATTAAGAAGAAACGCTACAATTCTTACCCCATCTCCAGTTTTATGAAAGTCGAGGTTGGGCAGTGTTGGCATATGAACAAAAGCTTTTTTCCTTAGTCCACTGTAGCAATATGTGATAAACAGTTAAGGCTGAAACCACTTTAAATTAAATGGGCTGTCTATAGAGATAGCATTTGAGAAGGAACTGGACACGAAATGACAACACAATCATCAGGAAAAACACAATTTGCTAGTAGAAACTCAGAATACTTTCCTGCGTTCAAAACTAAGTGTTTCATGTAGAATGTTCAGTAATACTGTCTTAAATGAATCTAATCTATTAAAACATTATGAATAAACATTCCCACTATGCTGTGCCAGCCACCAGTAACAAGCAGGTCAGAGGGAAGAAACCAACAGATGGAAACTTGGCAAAGGGATGGGAAACTTGAGTACAGGGCCCAGGGACAAAAACAGCCCTTAAGTGTATCACAAGGGCTTTAACCTTTACATTTCTTTTTCCACTGAAACATAAAGGATTATCACCCGTAACATGCCAAAGACACATCAAGACCTTTTCTGTCTGTATTCAGGAAACAAGGGTAGAGTGGTTCAAATGCACCTGTGACTCCTTTAGAAAAGCGACCTTCCTCCTTGTCCCTTTCTCTCATTGCCACAGTAGCTAATTTAAGGCCTTAAAAATGCCAAGAGCTAAGCAAGGAAGAAATGAATGCATTTCTAATAAAAGATAGTCTATTTTATACTCTTCTAGGAGCAGAAAGACCTTTAATAAATTCTTAATTTTCACCCCTTTACTTCTGTTTGCTTATGCATATTTCTCTGTCACAAGAAGGGCCATTCCTATGCCCTGCTTTAATGGCTGCCAGAAAAATAGTGAATACTTGTGCTATTTTGTTTGAGCTTTAACAAATTAAGCTTGCCTGAAGATCAGAGTTAGTCATAGAGGCCAGGCAGTGGTAGCTCAAACCTTTAATCCTAGCACTAGGGAGGTTGAGACAGGAAGTGATATGGCTGGGCAGAGAAAGGAGTATAAGGGGGGAGAAGACAGGAGCTGAGGATTCAGTCTGAGGTTTCAAAGAGATGGCATTCAGTTTGATTACTTGTAGAGACAGGATACCCAATTCAATCTGAGGATTTTATAGAGGTAAGAACTAGTGGCTGGCTGCTCTGATTCTCTGATCTTTCAGCTTTCACCCAATAATATCTGACTCCAGGTTTTTAATTATTAAGAACAATTAGAAATCATACTACAAATACGGACCTTTTTTTTTTACAAGAACATTTTTGAGTGTATTATTAACATTATTGTTTTTTATTTTTATTTATTTATTTTTTATTTTTATTTTTTTGGTTTTTCGAGACAGGGTTTCTCTGTGGTTTTGGAGCCTGTCCTGGAACTAGCTCTTGTAGACCAGGCTGGTCTCGAACTCACAGAGATCCACCTGCCTCTGCCTCCCAAGTGCTGGGATTAAAGGCGTGCGCCACCACCGCCCGTATTGTTTTCTTTTTTAAATCAGAGAATTACCATGTTTCTTAGAGAAGAGAAAAAAAAGATAAGCTAACATCTTCCCCTACATTTATTGATATAATTTAGTTACTAAATACATCATTTCTTAATTTTTATTGTTAAAGCAAAGGTGATTGGATAAAAAGTGATAAAGGGCTGGAAAGATATCTCAGTGCTTAAAGCACTTGCAGCTCTTATAGAGAACATAGATTTGGTTTCCAGAACCCACACACTTTGAGGCTTACAGCTATCTGTAACTCCAGTTCCAGAGAAAACAACACCTTCTCCTGATCATATACATGTACACACATATGCATACAAAAATTTGAATAAAAACAGATAAAAATATAAAATAAAAGATAAAATCTATCAGAATCTTAATAAACTCACAAACCATTTTGATGTGTGATTCCCATCTGTATACTGTGAATATGTTTTATTACCACTGGTTAATAAAGAAGCTCCTTCAGCCTACAGCAGGGCAGAATATAGCCAGGCAGGAAATCTGAACAGAGATATCTAGTAGGCAGAGTCAGGAGATACCATGTAGCTGTCTAAGGAGGACACTGGAATCTTACCGGTCACAGCCTCATGGTGATACACAGATTAATAGAAATGAATTAATTTATGATGTAAGAGCTAGCTAGAAATACTCCTAAGCTATTGGCCAAGCAGTGTTGTAAATAATGTAGTTTCTGTGTGATTATTCAGGTCTGGGCTGGCACGGTCTCCGTTTACACCATTTGCTATTTCTCATGTAGTGTGGTAACAGCTGGGGAAATAACATTTGCAGTTATTCTTCTAAGGATTCTGAGCTGTTTATTTGTTGATTTACATGTATTTCTAAATGTAGTTGCCAACTGAGTTACAACAGCAGATGAGCCAAATGAGATTACTGATAGCATTCTGATAAAGGATATTTAGATTTGCCTCTAGTGCCCAAACGGCGTGCCTTCATGTTTGGAAATACGTTTTTCATGATTTTTCCGAAGTCAGCAGCACTTAATGGGTGGTAGCCAAGATTGTCACAATAGCTCCTGCAAAAGAAGGACAGACCGAATAAAAAGTGACAGATTTCAGCATCACATAGTATGGTGTTACTTCATTGCACCCTTGGTAAGGTGAAGCAATGGACCTTCTAGTAATTCATGACAATTTATGAACTCTTATTCTTGGGAGTTACACTTTAATTCAGCTTGAATTTGCTGGACTCACTCTAAGGGTCTATAGCATTGTTTTCAATGTGTAGAAATGTGTAAAAAGTTCCCAGTTCTGGTCAAACTCAGGGTTTTAAACGAGTACATGTAAGTTCATCTAGCAGGGCTATAATTTCTACACACATAGCAGGTTCACATACAGAGATAACTTTCGTCTCATATCATGAATGTTGGACATAATTGTTAATGCCATGAGATGGTTTAAACACTAGACTAACAGAGACATTTGAGGTCATCTGTACCAATATTTTTATTCCACTGCTAAGGCTGATAACAAAGGCAATGAGAAGTTCTGAAAGACTAGAGTCACCCTTTCCTTTGTATCCATTTAGTTTTGTGAAAGCTTAGAATGAGAAAATAAGTCAGTTGTATAGCTTAACTTCCTGTTACACACAGAAATGGCCATACTGTTAAACAGTGAGTTACCTCATGTGAGCCTCTCCCCTCATTAGGACAGCTATACTGTGAGGTAGCCTGTATATCTAGATTTCAGTGGTTTTAATTTTTAAAGAAAAAGAATTTCATTATTACCCATTGGAAAATTCTGAATAGTCAATGATTCTGTTTAAAGTATAGTTTATGGAGCATTTATAGGGTACACCCAGTCATGAGTTTGAAATAAGGGCTGTACTACAAGCTATGGGTCTTGCCAGAACAAGTAAAGACACTGGTTATTTTACATCTCATTTTCTTGCTTAAACTGCAGGGTTCATCAAGCAAAGATCTGGTGTCAAATTAACACCTAACTCATAGAGTTAAGGTATTTTTAGGCACTTAATAAAAAAAAAGGAAGGAACAAAGAATGTTCTGTTTATAGGATAACAAACTCTAACACCATTCTTTTTAATTTGTTTGTCTTTGTTTTTCAAGACAGGGTTTCTCTGTGTAGCTCTAGTTGTCCTGGAACTTGCTTTATAGACCAGGCTGGCCTCAAACTCAAAGAGATCAGTTTGCCTCTGCCTCCCAAGTGCTGGGATTGAAGAAGTATACCATCACCGCCTAACTAACACCATTCTTAAAATGAGATTTTTTTTTTCTTTCATTCTTGTAGGGGATCTGATCCCACCCCAGCATCTGAGGTAGGTAGCCCCAGTGGGTTGATCTGACCTGGCTGGCTAACACAGGTCCACAACTGAGCCTTTGGTCAGTCCACCCAAGCATTTACCTCATCTGGAAACTGCTGGAGCTAAAGAAAGGACTGGTCGTACGGAATGTTACCTACAAGATCTCCAAGACTTGGGGTGGCCATAGGATATACCAGAAGAGCTCTGCTGAGGACCCAGTGAGGCTGGTATATCAAAAACCAGAGGCCTTGAACCAGACCAGTGAGTCACTGCAATGAACACTTGCCAGGCAAGCTGATGGGACAAAAGGGTTACTATGTGACACACCAAAGCCTCCAATGCAACCAGAACAGAAGAAGTGATGAGAGGCAGGAGAGGAGAAACATTTTTCTGTTCCTGGTATGGGTTTGTTCTGTTTCGGCTTATGGGTTTTTGTTGTTGTTGTTGTTTTTTTTTTTCGGTCTTGCTTTTGTTTTGCTTACCTTGCTTTATTTTCTTTCGTGGGGTGGGGGTGCAGGAGGGATAGGGGGAGATATGGAGGGACTGGGAGGTAAATAGAATTGGGATACATGATGTAAAATCCCCAAAGACTCAATTAAAAAGTTTTAAAAAATTGGAAGTACAATTAACTTTTAATGTGACTGAAAAAGTCACTAAAAATACATAGAATTAGGAGGGGCTGGAGAGATGACTCAGATGTCCTGAGTTCAATTCCCGGCAACCACAACTCACAACCATCTGTAATGAGATCTGGTCCCTCTTCTGGCCTTCAGGGACACATGCAGGCAGAATACTGTACACTAAATAAATACATCTTTTAAAAAAATACATGAAATTCAGAGTTTAGTACTTTTTCATGTCATTTACAATTTAATTACATAATGTAAAAGTAAATATTATTTAATGCTATAAAAATATTCTAAAGAACAGTGGAGAAGATGGGTGCAAATAGTTAGAGAATAACTGACCAGACCTTATACCATTATAGTTCTTTATAAAAAGCAGTATTTTATTTTTCTCAAACCCTTGTGGTAGATGATTTTATTAGACAATTTATAGATAAGAATTTATTATTTTTCTAACATTTATACAGAATAATTTATTAAGATGATTATTTTTCTAGTTAAGTATTACAATTTTTTGTTTTTTATTTTTTCAAGACAGGGTTTCTCTGTGTATCTCTCTCTGGCTGTCCTGGAACTCATTCTGTAGACCAGGCTGGCCTCGAACTCACAGAGATCCATCTGCCTCTGCCTCCCTGAGTGTTGGGAGTAAAGGTGTGCGCCACCACTGCCTGGCTAAGTATTACAATTTTTTAACCAAGTCCATACTGTTATTTTAGTGGTCTTACCACTCATGTGTTACAGATGAAAACCAATTCAAAAAGACGGAAGCTACACAGCATAGTGGCACATGCCTTTAAATCCAGTATTTAGGAGGCAGGGGATGGAGGTAGACCTCTAAGCCAGCATAGAGAGCTCCAGGTCACCAAGGCTACATAGTTAGACTCTTTCTGAGAAAAAAGTGTAGGGAAGTCCAAGAGCTATGTTTGGATAATGGTCCCTTTACAGTGTCAATCAAATAATACATCTGAGGTAACACGGAAGATAAATTTGGTAAAAGAAAAAGGATTACTGGAATGCCAACTTTTTTTTATGTTATTTATTTGTTTGTTTGTTTTTTTTGTTGACAAACTTTCTCTTTAGCTTTGGAGCCTGTCCTGGAACTAGCTCTTGTAGACCAGGCTGGCCTTGAACTCAAAGAGATCTGCCTGCCTTTGCTTCCCGAATGCTGGAATTAAAGGCATGCACCACCACTGCCTGGCTTGGAATGCCAACATTTTTAAGGAATCATACATTAAAACTGTAGAGGAAACTCAGAAAGTGTCCGATATTTACTTATAATTTGCTTTTTTCATATTGCTCCCTATTCTGGGGTACAGTAATTACACATAGTTAAGGCATGGCTATGTACACTGGTTCTGGAGTTTGTGACAGACACCAAAGAATGCCAGAATACATAGTATAGTGAAGGTGACCACAGCTGTCTCCAAATCAATTGGTTCCCAGGCTTGTGTTATAGTGTCTTTTAGGTTTGGCTTTGATGAGGTTAGAACTATCATTAAACAGTATCATTAAACAGAGCTCAAATTAAGATCAAACAATTACTCTTGAAATTCAAAAGATTTATTTGAGGCAACCATGTAATGATCAGTACGCTTGGAAGACTGCTCTGTTGGAAGTTAACAAAAGTAATTTAAAGCAGAGTTAAATTATTGTTTATATAAATAATTACCATGTGTGACCACCTAGAAGGCTGTCTATATCTAACTTGATCTAGAGCTTAGCCAGTCCTTCTCCTCGAGGAGATGGAATTACAAGCAAGTATTTTGCTTTGTGGGTTGCGTGAGACTGCAAGCAAACTATAATTGCAGTAAACTGTAAACTAACGGGAAAGAGTAAAGAGAAGCTGGGGAATAAGATGGATGGATGTGTTGCTGTGAAAAATTTGAATGGTCCTAAGTCTCAAGAAGATCACATGCATTTGGAGGGTTCTGTGCATGCTCAAGAGACTTGAAAAAGCTGAGGTTCCCATATTGGGCTAAAGAGAAAGTCTCCCTAAATCAGAAAGTGAGGGCTAAGGACAATTGCATGCCTGATTGTTGATGCTGAACCCCAGTGCACATTCATGGAGACCCCTAGTGAATAAAGACTGGGAGATTTATTGGTTGTAGGTCCTTAGTGAAATATTTATCTTATTAGCTAACTATTAAGCTAGGTAGCCTTCGGAAGGCAGATATAATTCAGTATAGTTCAAAGCAGTCACTTAAGAAATCATCATTTCTTAGCTGGGCAGTGGTGGCATACACCTTTAATCCCAGAACTCAGGAGGTAGAGACAGGTGGATCTCTGAGTTCGAGGCCAGCATGGTCTTAAGAGCAAATTCCAGGTGGTCAGGACTACACAGAGAAACCCTGTCTAAAAAAACCAAGAGGGAAAAAAAAAAAACAAACAAAACGAAACAAACAAACAAAACATCATTCCCCCAGCAGCCAACAAATAATAACAATTATAAGAAGCAACAGACATAAGACTTAGATAGGGACCAAATCTAATTCCCAGAGTAGCATATTATATGTCTAACTTGCAACAAAGAATTATGAGCTATATAAACAATGAAAACTTTGCCTAAAAAAGTTGTAGTTATTAGAAGCTATGCCTGAGGAAGTCTAGATAGCTGATGGACTTAGTATACAAAGTGTATAAACAAGCTACTTAAAATATACTTGGAGTTAAGGGAAACCAAATTTCAACAAACAGAAAACATCAGTAGAAAGACAGAGGTACACATATTAATAAAACCTATAGTTCTAGAAAATATGCACTAATTTGCTATGATGAAAATAAGTATTAAAACTTTAGAGTTTAAGATTGTAATAACTGGTGAGAAAAGCTCAACAGAGTCTCAAGAGCAGATCTGATTAGTCCAAGAAATCAGCATTATGAAGATAAGATATAATAAGATTACCATCTCTGAAGACCAAAAGAAAAGAAAGAATGAAGACAAAGAAACAGAAGCCTTAGAACTATTTGGATATTACCAGAGTTCTAAAAAAGAGGAGCACTGACTGCTCTCCCAGAGGACCACTGACTGCTCTCCCAGAGGACCTGGGTTCAATTCCCAGCACCCAAATGGCTGTCGGCAATTCCAGTTCCTGAGGATCCAATACTCAAAGCAAAACACCAATACCCATAAAAACAACAGCTGGGTATCGTAGTGCAAAAGAGGCAGAAAGATCATTGTGAGTTCAAGGCCAACCTGGTTTACAAAGTGAGTTCAAAGACAGCCAGAACTATTACACAGAGAAACCCTGTCTTAAATAACCAAAAATCGCTAAAAATTACCCAAGTTAAAGAAAAATTAATTTATATATCTCAGAAGTATAATAAACAAGCACTAAAAGCTTGGAGAAACATGTATTATGGACAGCTAAAGGCCAAAGTCAAAGACAGTATTTTGAAGGAAGCAAGAAGTAGCTCATTACATGGCTCGAATGCTCATTTCAATATGGCATACAGATATTTCTCATGAGAAAACATGAGACCAGAAGGCAGTGAGATGACATATACACAGTGCTAAAAGAAACGGTCACCTAAGAAGTCTTTTTGCAACAAAACAAACCATCCTTTAAAAGTGAAGGATAAATTAAGACATTCCCAGAGGTACAAAATTCAAATTCAACACTAGCAGGTGTGCCATACAAGAAATGCTAAAGGCAGTCATTCAGGCTTAAATAGGGATGAGATAGCAGCTCTGAAAAACAGTCACGTGAACAAATAAAGAATACCAGTACAGACAACTAAATATAAGTACAAATAAATATATCTTCCATGTGTGACTTTTGATATTCTCCTATGTGAACAGAAAGGCAAGTGCATATAACACCAGTTATAAATCTGTGTTGATGGGCACGTTATAAAAAAAAATGTAAGGGAAACAGAGATACACGTCCAAACATATTTTTTGTATTTTTGACTTTTTGTAGTAATAATCCAAATTAGATTCTGAAATAAATTAAAATGCTAGTTGATATATCTGGGATAACTATTAGAAAACCTGAAATGGACTGGAGAGATGGCTCAGAGGTTAAGAGCACTGCTTGCTTTTCCAGAGGTCCTCAGTTCAACTCCTAGCAACCACATGGTGGCTCACAACCATCTATGATAAGATCTGGGGCCCCCTTTTGGAGTGTAGGAATATATGCAGGCAGAATACTGTGTACATAATAAATAAATAAATCTTAAAAACAAACAAACAAACGCCCCAAAATGTAGAAAGTGAAAATTTTTACTGTAAAATAACCCTTTATGGAAAAATAGCAATAGAAGAAGAGGAACAAAATGAGGTATATAGCACACAGAAAATGACCAGCAAAACCAGTAAATGTAATTTCTACCTCACCAGAAATCACACTAAATGCAAAAGATTGTAACATTCTAATTAAGTTAGGTATTAGTTCAACATGTTTAATATAAAACATGGTCAAATCAGGTTATTTATAGATCCAAGGACACAGCAGTTCAAAAGTAAAAATAAGACAAAATGAAACAACCAGAAAGAGAACAGTATGTTGAGAGCCTGAAAGAGAATGGGAGCATCTATGCTCATATCTAAAAGAACAAAAATTCACAAATACATGGAAATTAACCAAGAATATTTAAAAATAATCAATGGGCTAATGAAGAAATAACAAGAGAAATTATAAAATATTTAAGGTAAATAAAAATTAAAACACAACATACTGAAACGTGTGTGATGTAGTCAAAGCAGTGCTTAGAATATGTATCCACACATGACCACATTAGAAAAGCATAAACTTACCCAATCTTCTACATTAAAAAGCTAAGGGGTGGGGTGGGGAGAGAACTAAAAGCAAGCAAAAAGAAGAAAAAATATGAGGATTGGAGTGGGAAGGAAAGAAACGTGGAACAGAAAAATATTAGGGGGGAAAAAAGTAAACCAAAGTTGATTCTTTGAAAAGATAACAAAGTTGATAAACTTACCAAGGGTGTGGGGAAGAACTAAAAAACATATATCCAAATTACATAAAATAAGGGATGAAAGAAAAACACTCAAATATATAAAAAGGGGATGAAAGAACAGTGCTACTGGCCTTACTGAAATAAAAATTATTATGAGAAAAAACTATGATATCAATTAATTAAGCTATGTGAAATGATCGAAATCCTAGAAACACACAACTACCAAAATGAACTCTGAAAGATAATCAGATCTGTAATAAGAGACTGAATTAGTCATTTAAAAGTACCTACAAAGAAAGCCCCAGTTTCAGGTGGCTTCACTGATACTTCAAAAACTCTCACACTGGGGCTTGAGAGATGGCATAGCTGTTAAGAGCACTTGTTGTTCTTGTAGACAACCAAGGTTTGAGTTTCAGCACACACATGGTGGCTAACAACCATCTGTAACTCCAGTTTCAGGGGCTACAACATACTCTTCTGGTCTCCATGGCACCATGCAGCCATATGACATGCAGAAATACATGCAGGCAAAACACCCATATACATAAAATAAATAATAATAATAATTAAAAAAATGTTGAGTATAGTGGTGCACACCTTTAATCCCAGCTCTCTGGAGGCAGAGGCAGGCAGCCCTCTGAGTTCGAGTCCAGGCTGGTCTACATGGTGAGTTCCATAACAGCCAGAACTATATAGTAAGATCCTGTCTCAAAGCAAAAACAAAAATAAAACAAACTCTCAAGTTTAGCTCATACTGCCATCATTACCCAGATACCAAAATCAGACAAAAGGACCATAAGAAAACAGCAAATTAGTATCTCCTGTGAATAAAGATGCAAAAAACTTTAGCATAATACTAATACCCTAAATTTAACTATATACATAATGAATTATACACAATGATCAAATATGATTAATCCCAGAAATGTAAGATGAATAAAAAATAGTATATATAAGTTTAACTCCATAAAGAAAAAAATCCAAAATGGTTATCTTACCTCAGATCCCAATAAAACAACAAACAAAGAAACAGAAATCTGACAAACTGCAAGCAAGCTAATAAAGAATGAAAATCCTTCAAACCAAAGAAGCTCTATCAAGGAAAACCCATAATCAACATCATATTTGATGGCAGAAGAATGGAAGAATTCCACCAAAGAACAGGCCCCTGACAAAGCTAAACATTTCTCCATCATAAATAATCTAAAGAAATGAGTTCTAGAAGGAATATATTTCAACAAAATAAAAGCAGTTATGACAAACCTAGAACAAAAATACTAAATGAGGAAAACTAAGCATTTCCCCTAACATCTGGAATAAGACAATGGTGTCTCTTACCCCCCAGATTGATTAACAATAGTGCTTTAAATCTTAGCTAAAGCATTAAGTCAAGAAACAAAAGGGATACAAAATTCATATGGAACCACAAAAGGTTTCCAATAGTTAAGCACAATCCTTAGCACAAAAAGCCCTGCTGAATATACTACAGAAACAACAGCAACATGACACCAGTACAAAAACAAGACACGCAGACCAACACAAGAGAACAGAGGATGCAGAAATAAACCCACATAGATACACTCAACATACATTAGGAAAAAGATAAAAAAATCGATTTCCAAAGATAGAAGAATGAAATGAACCTTTATCTTTCACCCAGTATAAAACTCAGTTGAAAATTAATTAAAGACAACATGTAAGACCTGAAACTCTGACAATACTAGAGGAAAACATAATAAGGCATGCAGCACAAATTCTAACTGGTCTTGTAATAAAACTTGGAGTCAGCTATCAGGGGGTAAAAGTTGAAGAATCAGAGCTGTCAGCCCCACTACAGAGTTCTTTCCTCTCTACCAATGCTCAGACCAAAGGGGTGATCCTGATTCTATGAATTCTCAGATTGAATCCCCAGACTGCCTTCATTCTCGACTACATCAGAGCTCCTGTCTCCTCCCGCTTTATAGTCCTTTTGCTGCCCAGTCATATCACTCTTTTCTCCACCTCCCTAGCACTGGGATTAAAGGTATGAGCCACCACCACCACCTGTCTTTGCTTCTCTTTGAGGCTGGATTAATCTAGTGTAAACCCAGTGTGGCCTAGAATTCACAGAGATCCATCTGTCTCTGGCGGTATGGAATTAAAGGCCTGTGCCACCATTGCCCAGTTTTAAAACAACTCTTGATTGAAGGTAAGACCTTCTAGCTGGAGATATCATACACTTTGTTTATAGGAATTGGAGAAATCAAGCTGGTAATGGACCTGGCAGCCTCCTTCCTGATGGCTAGCTCTCATGGTGTTGAAAGGCATTATGCAAGATGCTGGAACAAGAGCTGCAGAGATGGCTCAGAGGTTAAGATCATTGACTGCTCTTCCAGAGGTCCTGAGTTCAATTCCCAGCAACCACATGGTGGCTCACAACTATTTATAGTGGGATCTGACATGCAAGCATATGTACAGGCAGAATACTGTATAATAATAAATCCTACAAACTATAATTACAACAGGCCCAGCATGAGTGGCACTAATATCTTGAAGGTAACCAACTCTATCTGATTATACTTATGGCCAACTCAATAGGAACTCATATTTGCTACTGTAAACTTTGTCAAAAACCTGTGGCTGGAGGTCAGATTCTAGAAGACACTTACTACTACCATTTTGCCAAACTGACATAGAATCCAACTGCCTTCTAAACACTTAATACCCATAGAGTAGAGCAGCTCTCAACCCTCATCAAGGAAGCTTCTTTTGTAGCAAACAGAGCTGCTTTTTTTTAAATGAATATTTATTTATTATGTATACAGTGGTCTGTCTGTATGTTTTCCTACACACCAGAAGAGGACATCAGATCTCATTATAGATGGTTAAGAGCTACCATTGGAAATTAAACTCAGGACCTCTGGAAGAGCAGTTACTGCTCTTAACCTCTGAGCCATTTCTCCAGCCCCAAACAGAAAATCATAACTGGTCAAAATGTAGAGAGAAAATGACTATGGAATACCCATTTCCAAATAGGTCATTTTTCTTTTGTTCTTTTTTAAAATATTTATTTATTATATATACAATATTTTGTCTACATGTATGCCTGCAGGCCAGAAGAGGGCACCAGACCTCATTAAAGATTGTTGTGAGCCACAATGTGGTTGCTGGGAATTGAACTCAGGACCTTTGGACGAACAGGCAATGCTCTTAACCACTGAGCCATCTCTCCAGCCCCTAGGTTGTTTTTCTAATCCCCACACTTAGGAGACAGAGGCAGGTGGATCTCTGTGAGTTCGAAGCCAGCCTGGTCTAAAGAGTGAGTTGCAGAATTGTGAGGATTGTTTCACAGAGAAACTGTCTTGGAAAAAACGTAAAAACAAACAAATAAAAAAAATCATTTGTCAATTTTTCTTTTAGGAAACTAACAAGACATCTTTGGATTATTTCTCAAATTTTCCTACTTCAGACAAGTTTATAATTTTAGAGCTAAAAGAAACTGCATGTGTCTTCAAAATTTTTTTCATTTTATAGATGTGCCAAACGATAAAAAGAATACTTAAACAGTTGCCCAAGTCATAGAAATTTGTTGACAACATCTATTTTCTTAACCTTCAATTCATGGTTTCTTCAACATATCATACAAGTATTCTTTTATTGAATTCAGATGCATTTCTTAGAAGTTTCGGAATGTTCTCTTTATTTTAATTACCTTACTATTTGCACTGGATCTATGCTTACCATAAATATATATCTTTTCTCCTCCTTCCTTTCTTGCTGTAGCCCAGGGTGCCTTTATACTTACAATTCTCCTGGATCAGTCTGGGGTCACAGGCTTATATGACCACCGCACCTAACTACTACACATACACACATCCTGGGGGAGTGTCAGTCCTCAGACAGGCAGAGTTAGCATACAGCAGACCCTCAATAGACAATTTCAGATAGCACGAACGACAACTTTCAGCTTCAGCTTTTCTTAAGAGAAAACACTAACGTTCTTGGTTCAAATTGTTCTCTTGCTCATTTCAAGTATGCATTCTGTTTTTTCTATAACCCCACTATGTTCCCTTTCATGAGCTAAGGAGTATGAGTAAAACTACAAAGTTTTCTTTTTAGACACCAACAATCTTCTCAATAATTGTAGCTTCTCTGCATAACTTTAAACTAATTAACAATAGCATTTATTTGACAATTTTCTTACAAATTCTATAATTACAACAAATTAACTCTTGCTAGTTTGATGTTTCAATAACCACAAAATTTTGGCTTTATTTATTCTACCAGAATAAATTCCTTTCAGATAAATTATAAACACACTAAGCAAGACTGAATTTCTCACTTACTAGTCATGCTCTGTCTCAGAAGCCCTCTAGTGAAAGCACTTTTGTTTCCTACATTTAAAGAAATTATTTGCATATCAGTGTGTGTGCATATTTTTGTATGTCACTGATCTCTTATCCTTGAATAAATAAATAATTCACAACATTCTTTGTTTGGCAGGGAAAATTAATTAGTTTTAAATTAATGAAAAGTGACTTTTTAAAAAGTCCAAGTATCAAAAGATGTTTTAGTTTTTTCTTATACACTGATTTCTGTATTGCCATCCACTGTCCCTCTAGTTCCTCCCACTATTCTTGCTATTCTAGAAATTCTGTAAGAGTCTTTTAAATTCGGTATCCCTATGCCATCATCTTACCCTCAGAAACCCTAGACAAACCCTTTATTCAATAATCTTGCTCTAGACGGCAGCGGCGGCCGGAACCGGACGCGCACGGCGGGCGACGTAGCTGGCTGGCGCAGCGGCCGGGACCGGCGGGTACTTGACACAGTGGCAGACAACGCAGGCGACAGGGACCAGTGCAACACCAAGAGCAGATCGCCCCAGGACAACTAAATCAAAGAGGTAGGCCTTTGGTTGGCGAGGTCCCTGGCAAACAGGGAACCTGGTTCTTTTCCTGAAGACCCGTCTGAGGGGTGAGAGGGATCTTGGCCCCTGGCAGGAGCCAGGAAACAGAACGAGGGAATTTTGCAAGAGGAGCCTCTGGCCAGCAGGGAAACCTGATCTGGTTTTAAAAGACCAATTAGAGATC
>NW_026067900.1:6370212-6404926 GCF_014885135.2 Alexandromys fortis | reverse complement strand
GGGGAAGAGACAGAAATCTTTAATAAATAAATAAATTAAAAAAAAAGAAATAAAAAAAAAAAAAAAGAGAATCTTGCTCTATATTCATTCTACCACAAAAGCTTAGAGCTGGAAGGACTCGTGGAATTTTCTAAAGCTAGATGGTAAGGAGTGACAAAAATCAATCACTGTACCACATAGTACACATATGCTTTAATACATGATGGTATTAAGACACAGAACACTTACTTGTATTCGTCATAGACTTCTTGTTTGGGAAGTGAAGTCTCAGGATGCTCCTCTAAGGTATTCCGAATCCAGGAAAAGGCATGCATCTGCTGTGCCCGACTAGATGACATGGCATTCTGATCACTAGTCATAAAATATAGACAAATTTTAGCTGAATTAGATAGCCATTCCATTAATAATTTTTAAAAGCAAAGCCTAAATGTTATGTTAAAAACATATTAATTAATCAAATTGAGCGCAGGACAGATGGTAGATATTCAGGAATCTATATACAAATTGCTCATTTGAGATTGTGAGCCAGTTTTTACAATCAGTGTCCGGCTGCAATTACGGACCTGTCCCATTCCTGGTTTGGATCCTAAAGAATGATAGGTGGTAGGGATATTACAACATTAGGTATTTGTTTTGGCCAAAATCAACTCTGTGTGAATATTTCCTAACTTACTTGCCCATTCATTTGCCTATACTTACTAAATCATTAAATGCTTAAAACAAATAAGGTAAATTCTTTATATTCCATTTGGTCTGCACACTCAAAGAACATGCCATGTAGAAGTACCTACCATGAAATCATACTAAACACCCCATCTCTAAAATTCATGGGAGAGCTCTCAAGAGGATCAATCTCCCACTACAACCCTTCTCACACTAGGCTCTTTTCATAGACTACCATGTCTACCCAAAACATGAATTTATTATTTGGTAGTACTTTTATAAACTGAGTTCATGAAATTGGCATTATTCATAATACAAGGCAAGCTATTCTGACTCTGACATTCATCTCAGCCTCCTAAAGAGTCATCTGATTCCAAAATACTGAACACATTTTTAGGTCAGGAAATAATTTACATAGTTATTACATTTGGTATGAGGCAGGACAGGTAAAAGCAAGAAAATTTTTATTGCATTTCTTTTAAAGGGCAATTTTAAATGAGTAGAAAATTGGAAATAACATATGAGGAGAATGAATCCTCAGAAATACTAAAAGGTAATTAAACACTTAAGAACAGAATCTGAAGAACAGTTTTTCCACATAAGTATTTTTAATGATGAAACTAAAGCAATACCTCCAGCACTTAAAGTGAGGTATATCTACCACGAATTATGTTTAACACTGTACTTCCTGTTCCCCCTCTTTTATCCCATATGTGCTTACTTATCACTACATTTAAAACAACCCCACACCTTATTCATCAAGAATACTGATTTGATTATTCTTTGGTTTTCTGTTCTTTTTCATTTTCACAAATTTGTATACTGTATAAATACTCCCACTGATCTATACAACAAAATCCAACTTACATTTCACAGTATTTAGCCAGCTCCACAACTAAATTAGTAAAAACTGCAGGTAAATACTTAACCAAATATTATCAAAGACCCAAATGATCTATTCTTTCGCCAGTCTGTGTTCTGAAAAGCTTAGGACTACTAAAACAACAGCCACTCATAATGCACACAGCTTAGCCCCATCCTCCAAACAAGACAGCTGTGACAAAGACAAGGACAGAGCTACCTTTTCTCTGCACTGCTGAGACCAGAAGGCAGCTGAAGGTAGAGGTAGAGTTTCTCTAGGTCTGTAAACTTCTCAACTTCTTGCTGGAAACAAAGGGTAAAAAGAAAGACCATTAAAACATTTCCTCCAAAGTAAACATATTAATATTTCCCCAAAAGCTACTCATGTTTTTCTAATTTTCAAATACCTAAAATGTGACTAATGCTAAAGAAAGTTTAAAAAACTGAAATAAAACCAGCAAACCCTTCTGAACTATGCAGGTGACATAGTTTGAATTTCAACAGTGGCTTCTATTTGGGTTACACTCATGTTATAACTCTTTTTCAATGAAGATATCCATGGTAACTTATTTCAAGCAAAACTAAAGTAATGGAAAGTAAACTGGTTAGTGCTATTTCTGATGACAGAATTTTGGGGGGGGTTGTGAGGGTGGAGGAGGTCTTTTCAAGACAGGGTCATTCTATTATGCAGCTCTGGCTGTCCTGGAACTCTTGACATATTTCAGCCTGGCCTTGAACTCAAAGAGATACACCTGCCTCAGCTTCCTGAAAGCTGGTATTACCAGTACCACCATGCCTAGCTCAGAATTTATTCTTTTTGTTTGTTTGTTTTTTGAGACAGGGTTTCTCTAACAGTCCTAGCTGTCCTGGGACTAGCTCTTGTAGACCGTACTAGCCTCGAACGCACAGAGATCACCTGCCTCTGCCTCCTGAGTGCTGAAATTAAAGGCATGTGCCACCATTGCCTGGCTCAGAATTTATTCTTAATAAAGCACAGTTTAAACACAGATTCAATTTTGAAGGGAAAACAACCCCACAACCCTGAACAGTCAATTAATTTTATGTGTGTTATTTACAATTGTACACATTCTCTGTATTTAAGAAAAGCTCACATTTAGGAATGTGGTTTCAAATATACTTTGGGTTTTTATGTTAATTTTATTTATTTATCTGTTTAATTCTTAAAATTGGATTAATAGTAATACATTAAAAGAAAACTATAGGAAAGAAACAGCATGGAATTTTTTGGACTAAATAAAAATATCATAATTAGAACATCTTTACTAAGTGACTCCAAGGCTATCTCACAAAATAAACCTATCTTCCAACTACAAGCATTTAAAACCCATTGTGTATTTTAATTAGATACTCCAAAATGTAATTTTAGTTTTAGTCAAGTCTGGGTTAGTATGCTGACCTTGGTTAGCACTTAGCATTCACTATAGAATGCTTCCTCTAGCAGAGGAAGAAAGGAACTTTTCAAATGGTCCATGCTTTATACAAACCTCTCCAATGATGTATTGTAGTATACACATTGGCAGGGGCAGGAAGTATATAATCTCCCTTAGAAGGCCTCATTTTACTATCAGTCTGGTTCTCAGAAAGCATGTATCCTATATTCTAGTGTTCCCAACCACTTTTAGTCCATCCATCACTTTAGCAGTTAAGAACAATAAGATAATTCTCTTCCCATTTAAAATAATCATGAAACACACTTGAAAGTTTCAAAATTAAATGAAATCATTCATTCACGTAGAATTAAGTATTTAGTACATTCTAGGTATTATTTATATTTTAGTAACACGAAACGGAACAATAGACCAAATTTGTGTACATAATAAAGATAAATGCTGTAAGCAAAAAAAAAATGTTGGGAAGCATAGTTTAAAACAAAAGCATTGCCACAAAGCAAAAAGGCAAATGCTTTGCACAATGGCTGACCTACAGCAGAGATTCCTACAAGATATTGTTATTCTTTGTTATATTCAACTTTGTTATATTTTGCTTTCTATTGACTTAGTATTGTAATGGTGCCAGAAACAACAATAGGAGGTAGTACACATTATTACAATACAAAAATAGAGACTCCCCCCACATACACTTTCTGTCCTCATATAGATAATTATGGTTTCCCCAACCCTATAAAGAATGATTCTTGGAAGAACTTTGCCCACAAAGGCTCTAACACAAACTTCAGTGTCAAGCATTGTAATATAAATAGAGAACACTGGAGCAAAATATCTTTGCTGAGAATGTAAAGGATGGTGGGAATTAAAAAGAGCTGAGAACTCCTATCACTCCTGGAAGAGAACTCAGGCACAACTACTCGCATGTAGGAAGATGGTTTTAGTGTTACTACATTTTCACCAGAAGCCAGAGACCAATTTTCCCCCCAGTGAACTCTTTCACATTTGAAATGGAAAAATCAATTCAATATTGTGATACAACGAAGAAAAATAATTAGACATAAATTGAAGGGGAATAAAGTACTATTCATTAATAATATAATTAAGCAGCCATAAAGTGTTAAAGCCTCCACATAAAATTACTATGTTTAGAGGGCTAGAGAGTTAAAAGCACTGGCTGCTCTTGCAGAGGATCTGGATTTCCCAGCACTCACAGTTGGCTTAAAACCCCTGTAACTCTAGCTCCAGGGGAATTCAACATCTTCTGGCTTCTGCAGGCACTGTATATACAAGGTGCCTTTACATATATGCAGGCAAAAAACTCGTAAACATAAAATAAAAATACAATCACTGCATTTAGTTTATAAGCAGTGAGGATGCATGACAAAAGATCAATATAAATATAGGCAAGTCACTGGCTAACAAAAATTTTTAGTTACCAACCACAATATCATTCAAACTTTAAAAAAGTTATTATTTAGGAATAGTTTTAAGAAAATTTGTATAGGGAGTGGGAGAGAAGTAGGAGGAGGGGAGGAAGTAATAAAATAAAATAAAGTAATAAAAAATTATCAGAGAAAGAAAGAAAATTTGTATGAAATCTATGAGAACGCTATAGAAGTGTATTGAGAGAAATTATGGAAGAACCAATTAATTAGTGACATCCCAGACTCATAGAGGAGGACTTTGATAAAGTCACTGCAATTCCAATAAAAGTATTAATGGAATAATTTTTCTAAAATAGATATTGACAAAGTAATTCTAAAACTTGTATGGAAATGGCAAAGAGAATTTGAGTTGTTTGTAGGTCTGTAATTCAGACTTCATACAAAGTGATAGCAGACAAGACAATGAGGTGATGTCACTGATGTGGAGGGGAACACAGTCTAGAAAAAGACCTGAACATTATGATTTTTGATTGGCTAGACAATTCTCAATAAATGATTCTGGAGCAGTTAGACACCCATGCAAGTGGTAAATATCAACTGAAGCCAAAAAGCAAATTCAACATCAAAATGATTCAAAGATCAAAAAGAAAAGGCTAAGCTATACAAATTTTAGAAAGAAATATGCTAAAATTTCCATGAGAAGGTTAAAATATTAGGGAAAGTAAGGCTAAGATGTTGGAAAGGCTGGGCAGTTGTGGCGTATGCCTTTAATTCCAGCACTTGGGAGGCAGAGACAAAGGTCTGCATTCAGACTTGTCTACAGCAAAACCCTGTCTCAAAACAAACAAATAAATGAACAATACTCCCCCCATCTGCAAAACCAAACAAGACAAAAATCAACCAAACAAACGATGTTGGCAAATGCTTCCTTTAAAACATTTACAGAATGACACAAAATGGTCAAAAAGAGCAGCTGTGTGCCTCTGGAAGCTGCCTAAGGGAAAACAATAAATGAAGAGGTACCTAAGTTACTAGAAACATCTGAACTTCAGTAAACAACTCTTAGGACCCTATTATTCTTGCTTGAGACTGCTACAGTGACCCCATCTCATTTGGTCTGAATAGTAATGCTACAAAATGAGGCTGCCTGTGTCTAAATGAAGCAGGAAGCAGGGTTAGATGTACTTCCAGGAAGGTTAACTCCAAGATCAAGTAACTGAAAACACCCCTTGGACTGCCCTAGACAGTTCCTTAGTTGTACAAACCCTCTCTAACAATAGAAAAAAAAATCTGACTATGGCTAGAAAACAAAACCCAGTAAGAGACTACTCCAAAGATACACATATGCACTAAGAAAACAAGATTTCCCAAGGTGACCTTTGGGATACCACAAACCACTTTAAAAGCTCAAGCATATGGACTGCATCTCAAGCAGATGGCTATAAAGATTATAGACTAGACCATGTGTAGTAAATATAATATTACATAAGCAGAGATGCTAATCATCCATGCCAGTCAAAGAAGGATCTAATCCCTTCAGGGAACCCCATCATTTCCTCTTTGTAACTAAAAGCCACTTTAAGCACAGGAGCTTTTGAACCATGTGCTTTCTGGAGCCCATTGCCTTGTGGAGTGTACTTGGCTTTCATTGTCACTCAATCAATGGCCTTCACTACTGCTTTTCTGTGTTTTGCTCAATTCTTCGAGATACAAAGAACTGAACATTACATCATGAAAGATCCCAAGACCTGTCATCTTGAACTCATAATCCTCCTGCTTCAGCTCCTGAGTTCCTAGATTTAGAAATTTTTAAAAAAAATTACTTGTTTTTATTTCATTTGCACTGGGGTTTTGCTTGCATGTATGTCATGTGAGGGTGTCAGATCTTGGGGTTACAGACAGTTGTGAGCTGACATGTGGGTGCTGGGACTTGAACCCAGATCCTCTGCAAGAGTAGTCAGTGCTCTTACCACTGAACCATTTCTCCAATTCTGGTTTAAAAAAATTATTATTCTGTAATTGCAAAAATAAAAATAAATATTTAAAAATAGTTAACGTTTTCCATCACTTGAACAAAATTCTCTAGTGCTCTACTGGATTAATGAATAGTCTAACTAGCTTTTCTACTTCTATCCTATTTCCCTTATGTATAGATAAACACACACACAATTTTTTGTGGGGGTTGTTATTTTGAGATAGGGTCTTTCGGTGTAGCCTGGCTGCCCTGGAACTCGTAATGTGGACCAGGCTGGCTTTGAACTCTCAGAATTCTTCCTGTCTTTGCCCCCTGAGTGCTTGACTCAGCAATATTTTTGAAAAGTCTGAGCACTCTGTTCTACTAAGTTTTTTACTTGGCTTTCAATGAGCTTAGGATGCATGTGTCTTTCCTGTCACAGCTATGCACACCAGACATAAACTACTCCTTCCTACTCTAATTCTGTTACCACTGTCATTTCCCTTCCTTCCATGAGTTAACTCACTGAAATCCTTATTATTTTTCAAATATTAAAAACTCATTCTTGGGGGAGGGGGAGGGAAAGGGGAGGCGGCGGTGGGGAAGAGACAGAAATCTTTAATTAATTAATAAAGAAATAAATAAATTAAAATAATAATAATAATAAACCTCATTCTTAATTTTGAATGTGTTCCCTTTGTCTACTATGTGTTGCTGGCAGGTCATTACACAACTTTGATTTTTTTGTTTTTGTTTATTGTGTGTGTGCACATGCATGCCACAGCATGTTTACAGAGGTCAGAGAATGAATTTGTGGAGCTCTTTCTCTTTTTATTTGGGTTCTGGAGATGGAACTCAGTTGATAGGCTACTGCCAGTGCTTCTTTATCCACTGAGCCATCTTGCCCGACCAGGTCTGCTCCGCTATTATGACCTCAATGAGGCCTTTCCTGACCACCTACTTAAGTTTACTCTAGTCACCATCATTTGCCTTAATGTGTCCTTTTCAAATTTTATGATGGCACTTATCAATATCTGATATTTCAAGCTCACTTGTTTGTTTAATACAAAATCTTTTCTTCTTATTTAGTATTTAATTGATGTTACTCATCTTCTTATTTTGTCCATGATGAGAAAACATGGAGAATCTTCCAAAGTACGTATGCCTTATGGCACACATATAACAATCTAAGATTATCTGTTATTTTATTTGTAAAAAGGAAGCAAGAACCGATTTCAGAGAATTATTGTAAGACAATGACAAAAAGCAGAGGGGTAAAAGAAGGAAGCCAGGGAGGAAAACAGGAAGTGAAAAATACAGGTAAAAACACCCCTACAAAGCCATCCTTCAGCCATTAAATTAGAAATGTACAGAACTTATGGAATTTCCCCCTATGAACAACTGTTATTCATTTGTCTATGCTAACAATAACAGAAAACACTAGAAAACTATCATATCCCTATCACAATACCAGATAACTCAAACCAACCAAACAAACCCCACAATATTGTGGATAGAAGAAGGACAATTCATAATTTAACAGTGCAAAGCTGTAGGATGCTCATGAGCATAGGGAGTGGTAGTATTGTCATCCCAGCAGGTGCTTGTGTATGAGCGTCTATGCATGAATGAGTGTGTGTGTGTGTATGAGAGAGAGGGTGTGTGTGTATGTATGTGCCAGAGGGTGTGTGTGTGTGTGTGTGTGTGTGTGTGTGAGAGAGAGAGAGAGAGAGAGAGAGAGAGAGAGAGAGAGAGAGAGAGAGAGAGAATGTGTGTCCCACTAAGTAGTCTAGGCTGGTTTTTAAACTTGTAGTCACTTTGGCTTCACCTCTATGACTGCTGGGATTTCATGCAAAGATGGCCTGGTTTTCCCTCCATACATTTAAAAGACCTAAGGAGGGCTGGAGAGATGGCTCAGCAGTCATGAGCTCTTGAAATATCCATGTCAGGAGGCTCACAATCCCCTGCAACTTCAGTGCTAGAGAACCCGACAGCTTTTTCTGGTCTGCAGATAACTGTACACATGTACAGACACTCACACACACATATAAATAAAAATAAAATCTTTTCAAGACCCAAGGAACTACCAATTTAAAACTATTATTGTATCTTAAAAACCTTAAAAACTGCAACCTAAAGATGAAAAAAGAAACAAAACTCAGAGAAACACACTCACCAAGAATATTAAAAGTTTTTAAGTACTTATAATTATAACCTAAATTTACATTATCTTTGTAGCTGAATTCCAAAACATTAGCCACTAAAACAATGATGACAAAGGTTATCTAATCAATCCAAACATTTAAAATATTTTCTTTAAATAATTACATAGTAATAAGAATTTTAAAAATGACTCATTTAAATTAAATGTTTAAGTAATCTTTTAATAAAGATCATTAAGATTCAAAACCACAACTGCTTCCAATTGTGATTTTTTAGGATTGATGAGATACATACAAAAAAATAGATGGTTGATAATGAACATAGCAAGAGGGTTGTAAATGTAAAATTTTATTCACACAACTTAGTATTTAGAATCAATTACTAATTTAAGTATGGCAGGAGGTTAGGTATTACACTTACCAAAATGCAGTCCACTTTAGATTGTACAGTTTTGCTAAAAGAAAAAGAAGGTTAGAGTTAATAAAGAATAGAGCATTACTAAATGTAAGAACTCCTCTTAAACAGAAATAATTATATATACTAAGGAAAAACTGAAGCATCTTATTAAGTATTCTATTTTGTTATAATACCCATTAAAGTATAAGTTAAAGCAAATTATGCAAAAACATTTAGATACTTTACACAGTCTTAAAAGATACCATAAACTAAATACCTTTCACAAGAAGTCTAAGAGCCACTTAGATGCAACAAAACCTAGTTATGGAGCAGAGGAGATGACTCAATGGTTCTGAGCACTTTTATTTTTTGTTTTTTCAAGACAGGTTATCTCTGTGTGTGGCCTTGGCTGTCCTGGGACTTACTCTGTAGACCAGACTTGTCTCTGCCTCCCTAATGCTGGGATTAAAGGTGTGCATCACCACCACCTAGCTTGGTTATAAGCATTTGTTACTCTTGCAGAGGACCCAATTTTTGTTCCAAGCACCCACATGAAGGCTCACAACTACCTGTCAATCCAGATCTGAGCATGCATGTGGTAGACATACATACATACTCAGATATAGTCAAATACTCACACAATATAAATAAAAAAAAATCTTTAAAAAAATCCAGTTATATGATATATGATATAGATTATAAAGTGAAAATCAGTATTAAAATCTCATTTCAGTTAATATACATAGCATCAGAATTGTGTACTTATATCCATATTTCAATTCTGTAAAAACAATGATGGCAAAAACATCAAGGTATGATGGAATTAAGTTTAGTTGAAAAGCTCAGAATGGCTGAAAGAGTAACAAGTACTTCTAGGTAGGTTGGATTAAAATTCTCTTTGAATAACCCTATAAAAGATTTTTTGTTTGTTTTGTTTCTTGACACAGGGCTTCTCTGTATAGTTCTGGCAGTGCTGGAACTCGCTCTAAAGAACAGGCTTTAAAAAAACCAGGCTTGCTTCAAACTCAGAGATGCACCTTCCTCTGCCTCCCAAGGGCTGGGATTAAAGGTGTATGCCACCACTGTGCAGCTACTTACATGTCACACACACACACACACACACACACACACACACACACTTAAACTTATCATTACAGTGGATATAAGTGGGTATGCTTTTTAACTGACATTTTTCTTCAGCAATGCTGTGTGTGTTTTTCAGTTACCTACTGAACATGATATTTTTCCTTTTAAATTGTTCCCATCCTTTGTCTATTTTTATGTGGATCTGGCTATTATATGTTTGTGTGTGTACATGTATATATGCATTTGTTCATGTAGAGAACAGAGAACCTCAGTTGCCACACTACCTCCTTTGAGACAGTGTCTTGTTGCCCTGGGGCTTAACAATAGAATCAGAATAGTCTGACTGGACCCAACGATCCTCCTGACTCTTTCCCAGTCCTGAATCCAGCATTTTAAAGTGATTTCTGGGGCCTTACTCAGGTCTTCATGTTTGAGAGGTAAATACTTTATCAACTGAGCTGAATTTCTGGCTCAGGTCAGACTAATGATACTAAATTACAGGAAGTTATATATCTTAGATACCAGCTCCTCACATACAGCTGACTTTGATAATTAATAGCACCTGTGTCTGGTCAAAATTAAAATTTTTAATCCAATGTATTAACTCCCTTCCTTCCTTCCTTCCTTCCTTCCTTCCTTCCTTCCTTCCTTCCTTCCTTCCTTCCTTCCTTTTCTTTCTTTTCTGACAGGGTTTTTCTATGTAGCTTTGGAGCCTGTACACCAGTCTGGCCTCGAACTCAAAGAGATCTGCCTGCATCTGCCTCCTGAGTGCTGGGATTAAAGGCATACGTGACATAAAGGCAGACTGCCTGGCTAACCTTCTCTTTATGATGTATTTTGTCTTGAAAACTTCTATCTAGGGTTAGAGAGATGGCTTAGCAGTTAAGAAATGCTTATTGTTATTCCAGAGATCTGAGTTTGGTTTTCAGCACCCATACTGAGCAGTTTAGTATAGCCATTAACTTCAATTCCAAGGAATCTGGCGCCCTCTTCTGGCCTATGTGGGCATGCACAAAAATATGGCATATTCATATTCCTCTCTCCCTTCCTCCCTCTCTCTCATACACACACACACGCACACACTTTTTAAAAGTAAATCTTAAAAGAAGAAGAAGAAGAAAAAAAAAAAGGCCGGGCGGTGGTGGCGCATGCTATTAATCTCAGCACTCAGGAGGCAGAAGCAGAAGGATCTCTTTGAGTTTGATGCCAGATTGGTCTACAGAGTGAGTTCCAGAACAAGCTCCAAAGCTACACAAAAACCTGACTCAAAAAATGACAACCCCCTCAGAGAAGAAAGAGACCCTATACAGCTAAGTGTATACATTCTATTTTGAAAATTCTGTCATCTTTTAAAACCTCAATCCCTACCTGGGATGTTTGTGTATGGTATGTGTAATATACATATTTTTCTCTCCCAATTTGATTGTTCCCTAATCTGTTATGTCAAGTTTTCATATAATGTTCAATCTGTTCTTAAATTTTATCTTGTTTTTACTAATCTTATTGTTTAACCCTGAGTAGTACCACTTTCAATACATTATATCTAGTTATTATTGACTCTCCTTGTCCATTTTCAATATGACCAATGATTCATGTACATTCACTTTTCCAGATGAATTTTACAATATTTTTGTATATATATTTAATTAATAAAGTAATTGATACAGGGTCTCCTTACGTAAACCTAAACTTTGTCCGGCCCAGAACTTATTATGTATACTATGTATACTAGGCGGGCCTCAAACTCGAAAATCTGTCTGTCTCTGCTTTCCAGTGTTGGGAGGTGTACATTACTATGCCAGGTTCATTTATCCACTTTGTTTTTTTCAAATTCCACAGTTCTCCTAAGAATTACATGAAATGATACTGACAGAGATTGAATTGCAGTTGGAGGAGCAGATTAATTCATAACAACTCAGAAATGACATACTGATAATATTTCTATCACATA
The DNA here is from genome assembly GCF_014885135.2 of Alexandromys fortis. NCBI lineage: Eukaryota > Metazoa > Chordata > Mammalia > Rodentia > Cricetidae > Alexandromys > Alexandromys fortis. The sequence goes on along the minus strand of NW_026067900.1, from coordinate 6,393,058 downwards.
TTCTAGCTGACTTTTGATTGGCTTTCTAGGCTGACCTTTATCCCCACTAGTCTTCCAGTACTCTTACTAGGTTTAACGGAATATAGATTCTTTTGCAGATAAACATTTCACGAATAATTAACATTTTGATAATTTTCAGTATTTATATTTCTTTCCTAATTATTCTAGTTAAAAATCTCCAATACAATGATGAAGAATGATAGTGACAGCAGATATCTGTTTCATTTCCATATTAAAGAGCTTTCATCTAAATTTTTTGAAATTATGAATAATGCTGGTTTATGAAGTAACCAACCACTTTTTAAAACTGGATTTAAGGCCCACTCCATGATATAGAGCCCGCGTAAAAACACCACTAACGGGGTCAAGAACATGAGACTAGACAGGTATGAGCCTAGGGGAAAACCTAATACTGCTAAAGGAACTTAAGCAATAAAATGCTCGTAACGGCATATTGCTATACACATGGATTAGTGCCTTGTTCAGCTTGTATCAGAGTAGCTTCTTTTTGCAGTGAATAAGAATTAACACAGAGACCCATAATTAGACAATGCACAGAGAATGAGAGAGACTTTGGAGCACTCAGTCCTAAATGGGATGTCTTCATTAAATCCCTCCCCTAGGGCTCGGGGATCTGTGCAAAAGAAGAGGCAGAACAATTATAAGAGCCAGAGGTGATAGATGACTCCAAATATAATAGGATTGATGCACACATGATTCAGAGACTGTGGCAGAATGCACAGGGCCTGTGCAGACAGGTTCAAGTCAGATGGAGTCCCAGTACTGAGAGGAAGGAGTGGACATGGGCTATTACCTCTAACCAAAAAGTTATCGCAACTGATAGCCACCAGCAAAGGGAAAAATTAGTTTTTGCCAATGGAGTGTCACTGGGTATATTAACTACACTCCAGTGCAGGCCCTGGTGTTCAGAAGTAGTTGGTCAACACAAAACAGACTTATGGTATTTTTATAAACTTGTTTTACTGGTCTCTTTGCTTGTTTCTTTTGATGGGGTAGGCCACATTGATAAAGACCTTTAATTCTAGAACTGGGGAGATGGAGGCTGAAGGATCAGCAGTGGAAAGTTAGCTTTGGCTGCATATCATTTGAGGCTACAAAGCCTCATTTTTTTTAAAGGTGATTTGGGAGGCTGGAGAGATGGTTAAATAGTTAAGAGTGCTTGCTATGCATGAGAACCAGAATTCAGATTCTAGCACTAACATAAAAATCTAGGTATGACCCTGCACAAGCATGAGGACCTATGGAAAGAGTAGGTGCGGTGATGTGCTTGTAATCCTGATGCTCAAAAGGGGAGACAAAGATCTTGGGGACTCTACTCTGCCCAGTCAGCCTAGTCTAACCAATGAGTCCAAGGTTGGTGAGAGACCTTGTCTCAAAAACAACCAACCAGCTAATTCTCCAGGCTGACCTCTAGCTTCTGAATGTGCAAGAGTACCTGCACGCATGCCCAGCCCAGAGTTCAGAGAAAAAGCAGCTCATAGTAACCAAATCTTGAATGATCGAGGTATCAAAAATAGCAGATAACATTTTTAAAGTTAAGAATTATTGCTGGGCGGTGGAGGCACACGCCTTTAATCTCAATTATTGGGAGGCAGAAGAAGGTGGATCTCTGGGAGTTCGAGGCCAGACTAGTCTAGAGAGCTAGTTCCAGGACAATTAGGGCTGTTACAAAGAGAAATCCTGTCTCAAACAAACAAACAAACAAAAAACACAAAAAATAAAAAAAGAATGCAAACAAGCTCAAGTATGTAAGGAGTAGTCATGATAAATGTGTACACGGAGGTGGTTTAATTGAAAAAAATTTAAGGTATAAAAATAAAAAATAAATGGACATTCTAGAACATAAAAAATATGTAATAAAAACTCATTGGATGACTTTACAGGCCAACAAATAGTAAAAGGATCACAAATGGAAAACTGATAGATCTAACTGAACCTAAAGGAAAAATAAACACAAAACCAGGCAGTCTATGTGTGACAGGTGAGGAAAGATGAGACAAAATACATAATAAATAAAGGGTCAGATTTTTAAAATAAACTTTGACAAACAAAACCTCACAGAAGCCTGAAAACTCTCAACCACACAATTATACATTCATGTCAGCACAGATGAAAACACAAAAAGCATTCCATGAAAGCTGCCAGAGAAAGCAATTCTACATGCAACAAAAAAGAGGTGGGAATGAGGACTGTCTTCAACACAGTCAACATATTTGTAAAGAATCAAGGATATTTAGAGAACTAGAAGAATCCTTTAACAACAATATATGATAAACTGAACATCATAACTGAACATCATAAACTGAACACATCTGTATAGAAATCAACACACTTCATACTATAATTAAAGCTAGATAAAAATTAAAAATAGCCAGGCAGTGGTGGTGTATGCCTTTATAGCACTCAGGAGGCAGAGGCTCGTGGCTTTCTTTGAGTTCTAGGCCAGCCTGGTCTAGAGAGAGAGTACCAGGACAGCCAAAACTGTTACACAGAGAAACCCTGTCACAAATAAACAAACGAATCTAAAAATAAAATCTGAAACTATAATGTATTTTGAAAAAAAAAACTATAGGAAATGGCTACAATTTCAAAGACAGAAACCTTTCATGAGATGTAGGAGTACTATCAAAAGAGAAATGAATTATAAACCAGCTGTGCTGTTATACATCTTTAATGTCAGCACTCAAGAGGTGAAGGCAGGAAGATTAGAAATTCAAGATCATTTTCTAGCTACGTAGTGAGTTCAGGACCAGCCTAGGCTACATGGGGCTTTGGATGCTATAAAATGAAAAGCAAGCTCTATGTGTTGAAAGTATCAATTAAGAGAATATGTGCGAGGCCGGACAGTGGTTGTGCATACCTCTAATCCAGAACTTGGGAGGCAGAGGCAGGTGGATCTCACTAGGTTTGAGGTCAGTTGGGTCTGCAAAGTGAACCCCAGGACAACCAGGACTGTTACACAGAGAAACCCTGTCTTGATAAATGTGTGTGTGTGTGTGTGCGCGCGCGAGTGCGCATGCATAAGCATGTGTATGTGTGTGTGGGGGGGAATAAAGATGGGAGGAGGAAGAGGAGGGAGGGAAGGAGAAGGAGACAGTGATAGAGAGTGAGAGAGATTTATGTGTAGGACAGACAGATGGCTCAGAGGTTAAGAGCACTGACTGCTCTTCTGGAGGTCCAGAGTTCAATTTTCCTAGCAACCACATAATAACTCACATTCATCTGTAATGGGATCTGGTGCCCTCTTCTGGCAGGCCTGTATGCAGACAGGACACTGCATACATAATAAATAAATCTTAAAAAAAAAGAAAAACAACAACACAGGAGCCGGGGTGGTGGCGTAAACCTTTAATCCCAGCACTCGGAAGGCAGAGGAAGACGGATCTCTAAGTTTGAGGCCACCCTGGTCTACAGAGCTAGTCCAAGGAAAGATTCCTAAGCTACACAGAGAAACCTTGTCTGAAAAACAAAACAAAACAAAAACAAAAACAAAAAACTCAAAAAAAGAGGGGACAAAAAAAGAATATGTATAGTACCTATCTGACAAAAGATGTCCAGAATATATAAAGAACTCCTGTAGCTCAAAAGTAAAGACAGTTAACCCAATTAATAAATATGTTAACAACAGGAATAGAAATTTCATAAAAAATTATATACAGATGTTCAATAAATACATGAAAAGATGGTCCACATAATTAGGCATTCAGGAAAGGAGGGAGACATAATGATATATTAATAGCATACTATCAGAATATAAAAAATTAAAAACACTAAGGGCTGGCAAGATGGTTAAGAGGGTAAAGAGGACACTTGCTGCTTAACCTGATGACCCATATTTAATCCTGGAATCTACAAGGTGGAGGGCGAAACTTCACAAAGTTGTCTTCTGATTTCTCTACCATACATACTCGGACACATACGCATACACACACATGCAAACATATATCTCACACAGAGAACAAATCAATGTAACAAAAACCAAAAACCAAAGTAAAAACTGAAAAAAACAGTATTTTGGTAGGATGTGGAACATTCAACATTCATACATTTCTAGTGGGAATGTAAACACCGAAACCACTTCCGTGGAACTGAAAAGATGGTTAAGATCACTGGCTACTTTTTCAGAAGACCCGGGTTCAATTCCCAGCACCCAAATGGTGGCTCACAATTATCTGTAACTCCGGTTTCAGGGGATCCAATCCAATGGCCTCCTGGACTAGATACTGAACAATTTGTGTGTGTGTGTGTGTGTTCGCATACAAGTGCCTTTAGTCTCAATCTGAGAATTTCACTCATTTCTTTCAATGCAAACAGAATTTCAAGTCAATAATGATAGTTCAAAGTATCAATAGATACCTACGAACATTAAATGCATCATGATAATACTTATTCTGTATGTTTATTCACACATATTCATATATGTCACACTTCCTGAAGTAAAAAAAAATCCTCAGGGGCTGGAGAGATGGCTCAGAGGTTAAGAGCATTGCCTGCTCTTCCAAAGGTCCTGAGTTCAATTCCCAGCAACCACATGGTGGCTCACAACCATCTGTAATGGGGTCTGTAATGCCCTCTTCTGGCTTGCAGGCATACACACAGACAGAATATTGTATACATAATAAATAAATATAAAAGAAAATCCTCAACTAATCTTATCTTGCAAAACCATGACATATATAACAACTGTGCTGGCTAGTTTTATGTCAACTTGACACAAGCTATACTATCTAAAAGGAGAGAATCAAGGGAAAAACTCTATTGGGAAAATGCTTCCATAAGATCGGACTCTTTGAAAGTCTGGAGCACATTTTATTAATAAGTTATTGATGGGGAAAGGTGCAGCCCATTGTGAGTGATGGTGGTCCTGGGTTCTATAAGAAAGCCAGGTAGTGCATACCTTTAATCCCACCACTTGGGAGGCAGAGGCAGACCAATCTCTGAGTTCAAAGCCAACATGGTTTACATAGTAAGTTTCTGGACAGCCAGGGCTACGTAGAGAAACCTTACTTCAAAAAACCAAAAACGCAAAAGCCACGTAAGTTTTGGGGGCAAGTCAATAAGCACACTCCCCCATGGCCTTTGCATCAGCTCTTGCCTCTAGGTTCTTGCCCTGTTTGAGTTCCTGTCCTGACTTCCTTTGATGATGAACAGTAGAAGCTTAAGTCAAATAAGTACCCACTCCCCCAAACTGCTTTTGACCATGGTGTTTCATTCCAGCAATAGTAACCCTACCTAGGACAACAACAATAACATAGGAAAGAAAAGAAATAAACCACTGCTTTTTAACAACAACAACAAAAAAACTGATTCTGCAGCTACTTTAGAAGGTAACATTAGAATCCAGTTGTTGCTCAGCCTTCAATAGCTGCAGCAGCCCATCTCCTCTGAGAGATAACGACAGGCTTCTGAGAGACCACGAATCTCTAGCTAACAGACTTCCGAGTGCCAGGATCTTTCACTTGGGGAAGTGAGTTTACATTAAAGATGGCCACACATCCTACTTCTAACCCCTTCCCTGACTTCTGCATGAGAATCAGAGAGCCTGGCTGCAGGCTTGTGCTGTAAAATCATCCCCATCCTCAGAAAGGTGTAAGAAACTCCCACTTAAGCCATAGCGGCCCTAATTTCCTCTCTTAATAGCCCTTGTCATCTGCTGTCTATCTGTTCAGGGCACTAATAACTCTTTGAATAAACTCCATACCAAAATATCTGTTTCAGTGTCCCTCTAGAACACCAGTCTGAGATCTTTCACTAGCTATATGTATTTTACTTACATTAACCATTTATTTCCTTCTGAGACAACATTATCCTATAGAGTTTTTCATAAAGATTAAACAAGATGAGATTTAAGTTATATTACAAATATGTAATAGAGGCATATTAAACACCATTTGATACCACTTAATGTAAGAAAAAGTACATTGAGATTGAATACAACTTTAAAATTTCATTGAATGTTAGATAAAATAAATTTTAATTGAATAAAAGAAAACACTACATAAAACTAAATCTAGTCTAATCTTTTTATTTTCAGTTATTGAAATAGACTCAAAACAATAGAATGGGGCTGGTGAGATCGCTATGATGACCTGAGTTCAGTCCTGGCAAACAACAGCAAAAGGAAAAAAATGGATTCTGGATATTTGATCTCTGACATGCATGCTATGACATGTGTGTATACTTACATACACTTCATAAATACATACAATAAATTAATTCAAAAGCAAAAATGATAATAAAAGAAAAAAGAATAACAAAAAATAAGAAAAAAGGAAAAAAAAGCAAAAATGACTTATGCAAGGTCACACATTTATTTTCATTTGCTACTGTTACATCTGATAATCATAACTCTATTGGGATTTTAATCAAGAACATTTTGTGTCCTAATCTCACGATTCTGAAACTTCTTTTTCCATAAATCCATTATGTATTCCAATGAGTGAGCTGGCAGAAGGGTCTAGCTATACCCCAAGACACTGACACTTTGCTAAGCTTCAACGCTCTTTAGGGTTGGTCCTGCAGAACTCCAGGTTTCAAGCACAGGAAAATTTATTATGTGCACAGAATATGTTAATATTCACAATAAAAATCATGGAATAAACCAAAAGGTAGAAATGTAAAAACAGCTTTTCTTCTTAAAAGATGAGACTTTTGAGGTTTCAACATCTTTTAAATTTCTAAAAGGCTTCTTGTACTTTTCATTACTGCTTAAATTTTATAATGTATGTAACAACTGAAAACAAACTAAAACTTGGGGTGGAAATGTTAATAAGTAACCCAGAAGGGAAAGAACTATTTCCCCTACTACACAGTGAGGAAAACAGTCACAAAGCCACACAGATTAGTATCTTATGTTGCATCATAAGAAAGCTGGATCAGAAATAAGGTATATCTCTGAACTGAAACAAACAAGCATGGACACTAAGACAGATTACAACTTTGGTGTGATTAACAAGAGAGGTGCTATGTGTAAGTCTTTGTAGCTGAAGAGCACAAGACACTATCATTTATTAGATATTTGAGACTACAAGAGAAGGGGGAGGGAGGGAGGGAGAGAGAGAGAATTTTCCCCAAGGTAAAAAGCCCTCAGAACAAAAGATAATGACCCATCTACAGAGCTATACTATCCATATCATACCTATATTCAAATAAAATGGTTATGGAATACAGGACAAATTAAAAATTTACCTCAAATAATCACTTTACTTTCTGAAAACCAGATAAAAGAACTTTGAGATCAACTATAAATGAGGATCAAAACCTCACCTGACTCTAAAGCTACCACACTTGACCTGGGCAATCTTAAGAACACTGTGAGTGTCATAGTAAATGCATAAAAGCTAATCAAAGCAAATAAGTAAACAAAAACATACAAAACATTTTCTGGAAGAGGATTGAAATGCCTATTAGAGGATCAATTAAGTCAACAAACAGACAGACAGACAGTGTGTTAAAAAATACTTCTAAAAGATGCTCTCTGATCTTCCAAAATCCTAACACTAGATGTGTGGTGGTATAAATAAATATGGCTCTCATAGGCCCATAGGGACTGGCACTGTTAGGAGGTGTGGCTTTGTTGGAGGAAAAGTGTTACTGGGGGTGGATTTTGAGGTCTCAGATGCTCAAGCCACACCCAGTGTTGTATTCTCTTCTTGCTGCCTACAGATCCAGATGTAGACTCTCAGTTCTTTCTCAAGCACCATGTATGCCTGCATGACACCATGCTTCTCACCGTGAGGATAACGGACTCTGAACTGTAAGTCAGCCCCAATTAAATGTTTCCCATTTTAAGAGTTGTGGTCATGGTTTCTCTTCACAACAATAGAAACCCTAAGATAAGACAAAATGATTTTTAAATATGATCAAAGAACAGAGAACAAACAATGAAGCTATAAGAATATAGACACCATAGGATGCCTATTTGTTTCAGATACTAATCTTTTTTAATGATTTATTTTTATTTTATGTGAACTGGCATTTTGCCTTCATGTATGTCAGTGTGAGAGTGTCAGATCTTTGAGTTATAGACCACTGTAAGTTGTCATGTGGGTGCTGGGAACTGAACCATAGTTCTCTGGAAGAGCAGTCAGTGCTCTTAACCACTGAGCCATCTCTCCAGCCCTCCCTAGCCCCACCCCCCATATACTAATCTTAAAGCTGTATTTCAATTCTCTTATCTGGACTGTGATCTATCATATTACTCATTATTGTCATAAAATTGATCATCAAAACATCAAAAATTAAATGTAAACAGTATTTTCACTTAAGGAAATTAGCTACCAAATGTTTATAAACTAACACCAATTCTACACATTTCTTTCAGAAAATAGAAGATGGGAGAAACTTTCAAGTTCATTTATAAAGCTAGTATTACCACTATACTTCTGACAGGTGACAGAAATACATACCAACAGAACAGGACAGAAAACAAGTGTGTCTTAGGGTTGATACTGCTGTGAAGAGATATCATGACCATAGCAACTCTAATTAAAGAGAACATTTAATTGGACTGGCTCAGTGATAGTTCTGAGGATCAGTCCATTATCATCATAGTGAGACATGATGGTGTGCAGGTAGACGTGGTGCTGAGAGCCCTATAATCTTGTAGGCAACAAGTGGTTTGAGACACTGGGTGTGGCTTGGGCATATATAAGACCTCAAAGTCCACCTCATCGTGACATACTTCCTCCTACAAGACTACACCTACTCAAAAAAGGCCGCACCTCCTAATAGTGCCACTCACTTTGGGGGCTATTTTCTTTCAAACCACCACAAAAAGGGAATAAACCCATTCAACTATGCTCAAGTGATTTCTGACAAAGGTACATATGCAATTAAATAGAGGAAAAAGAGCTTTGTTAACAAAGATAATAATGATATAACTGATATAAAAATGATATTGTGGGGACTAGAGAGATGGTTCAGTAGTTAAAAGCACTGATTCTTCCAGAGGAACTGGGTTCAATTTCCAGTACTCACACAAGGCAGCTCAGAACTGTCTGTAACTCTAGTTCCAGGGGATCTAACACTTTCATACACAGACATACATATAGGCATGTAGTGATACTTAATTTCTATTTTAACAAACAAAGCTTGCCTGAAGATCAGAAAGTAAAACATCCCACTGGTCAGCCTTACAGATCAACACCTTTAATCCCAGCAGCCACACTAGTTTGCCACAGAAACTGGGAGGTAGTGGTGCATGCCTCTAATCTCAGTCCTAGAGAGGAATATAAGACAGGAGGAGACAGCTCTCACACACAGTCTCATTCTGAAATTCCTGGAGGCAGGATCGCTATTTTAGACTGAGGTAGAGTTAAGAGTCAGTGCTTGGCTGTTTTGCTTTTCTGACCTTCAAATGATGGAGGAAGGACATTGGTTAATTATAATAAAGAAACTGCCTTAGCCCATTTTATTGGTTAGAACATAGGTGGGTGGAGTAAACAGAAGAGAATGCTGGGAGAAAGAAGCTTAGTCGAGAGTTGCCATGATTCTCCCACTCCAGACAGACGCAGGTTAAGATCTTTCCTGGTAAGCCAGCTCGTGGGCTACACAGATTATTAGAAACCGTAGTATTATTGAACCGTAGCATCTGTCTCTGGGTTTTTATTAATCATGAACACAGCAAAAACACCAATGCACATAAAATGAAAATAAAAAAGGTATCTTTAAAACAAATGATATAGTGGCAACTGGACATCTGCACATTATACAGAGAACCTCATTCTCGTTAGGAAGGCTATTACTAAAATACAAACCAAAACCAGAATACACACAAGGGTGAAGAGGTGTAGAGGATGGAACCCTGTGCAAAGCTGGTGGGGAAAATAAAATAGTGCAATAATACAGGGAGCAATCTAGGAATCCTCAAAATATAAAATAAATGACCACATACTCTAACAGTCCCACTGCTAGAATACATTTGTAAAGGAGTGGCAATATAAGGAGGTATGGCTTTGTTCAAACAGGTGTGGCCTTCCTTGTTGGAGGAAGTGTGTCACTGTGGAGGTAAGCTTTAAGGCCTCAAATATGCTCAAGTCACAGCAGTGAACAGACCATTTCCTGTAGCCTGCATATCAAGATGTATAACTCCCAGTTCCTCCAGCACTATGTCTGCCTGCATGCTGCCATGTTCCATCATGATGGACTGAACCCGAAACTGTAAGCCACTACACTAAATGTTTTCCCTTATAACAGTTGCCAGAGTCATGGTATCTTAGAAACCCTAAGTAAGACATATCCCCATTGCAAGTGACACAAGGACTTAAACAGATACTTATATACCTATTTGCAGAGAATATTACTCATAAGAGAAACAGTAAAAGCAACCTTAATATCCACCAATGGATAAATGAACACAAAATGATATATTTACAGAGTATTATTTAGTCTTAAAAAGCAAGAAATTCTGATACATGCTACAAGCACATGAGCCTGACAGAAAGCTGAATTTGAAACACACCACTTACCAAAGACCAAAAACTTCATAATTCCACTTTCTACTTTCCCTAAGTGCAATCAAACTCAGGAAAAGTAACTGTGGGCACTGATGGCAGTGGGACAAGAGTATTTTTTGTTTCCTCTGAGATAGGGTCTTACTTTGTAGCCCTGGTTGCTGTGGAACTAACTGTGTAGGCTAAGCTGGTCTTGAGCTTACAAAGGCCTATGCCACCATGCCCAGTTTTAACTCTATTTTCTGTTTGTTTTTCGAGACAGGGTTTATTTGTGTAGCTTTGGAGCCTGTCCAGGAACTTGCTCTGTAGACCAGGCTGGCTTTCAACTCACAGAGATTCTCCTGCCTCTGCTTTCTGAGTGTGATTAAAAGCATGTGCCACTACTGCCTGGCTTAACCTAAAACAAAAGTATAAAATCTCTGAGGCAGAAATATGAGAAAAATCGGATCTAGAGTAAGGCAGTTCTTAGATTTGACATCAAATCACTATAAAGGAAAAATTGATAAAGGTCTCTGTTAAGAAGATCACAAAAGCCGGGCACATGCCTTTAATTTCAGCACTCAGGGAGGCAGAGGTAGGAGGATCTCTGTGAGTTCCAGACCAACCTGGTTTACAAAGTGAGTTCCAGGACAGCCAGAGATACACAGAGAAATCCTGTCTCGAAAACAAAGAAACAAAAGAATTTAAAAATAAACAAGACCTCAGGTTTCTGGTTCAGCATATAAAAACTAAAAAGTTACCAACTACTCCTCCAACAAGAAAAATAGTCAAAAAAACAGCATCTCATCTTAGATCTCCTCTTAGATCTACCAGGGTGAAGTCACAGGACAGATCCCAAACTCCTTGAACTTGAGTGACTGACAAGAGAATCACTAACACAAACCTCATCAGGAAACTTAACTCTGACCAATGGATTGTTGCAGGCTCAGTGTAGAGATACAAACTGCAGGAGAGCCTTATAATGGAAGGCCAGCCACACTTCCTGAGTTACCTTATGGAGTTCAACCAAGTTTCCTCAGTGAATATTAAAGAAAAATCTTGTGACTCAGGGAGGAAGGGGGGGCGTCTATTTTGAAAGATGTTTCTTAAACTAGTTCAATTCTCAAAACAAAACTCAGTAAACCCACTGGGGCATTACCTGAGCTGAATGAACCTGAAGAAGAAACTAATTCTGGACTCTTCTAAAGATAATCTGTTGTGGAATATGTGTGTGGCAGGAAAGGAATGAGAAATACTAACAAAATTTATAGTCCAGTAGGACAGGCTCATTAAAGACTGAAACTGACTTACAGAACACTACAATGCCTCTTCTCCCAAGCACCTACTACTTCAGTGATAAAGGCCTATTCACAGCAGTTCCTTCTACCCAGTAGAAATAGAAGGTGCAAAAATCAGGTTTCATGAACAGGGCAAGTATCAGAATCAAACTGTGATAGGACAGGATGATGGAACAGATTCTGAAGATCAGATGGCAATGATTAAGATGCCGAAGTGTATCTTTCTAAGGACAGATCGACAATACAAGCAAGAGATGAATTCTGTAGGATCTCAAGAAGGAAAGCTAGAGAGCAAAAGCACTACAACAGAAACCAAGGATTCCTACTTCAACAAGCTTATTGGTCGACCAACAAAATTTGAAGATGAATCTGAGCTGAGAGACTATCAAATAAAAAAAAAAACCAAAGCAGAAAAACAGAAGGAAAAAAAACCTGACCAAAGTCAAAAGATGAAGAACTGAGATAAAACTAAAACCAACTGACTAATATCTGCTTCAGTCTAGAAGGGTGGGAAAAAGAGAAATGGGAAGTATCTTTGAAATCATAATGACAAAATGACAAATGAAAAAATAAAAAAACTCCCAAATTAATGTCAGATACCAAACCAGAGATCCAAAAAGTCCTGAGAAAAGAAAGGAGAGAAAACAATCTCCAAATGAACAACAGACACCAGTAACTCTCCTCACAAATATAATCACAGTATTCTCTGACTTGAGTGGTCAGATAGAAGGGGGGGAAATCCTGTCAGAAGAAGGGGCAGAGGGAGAAAAACATATCTACACAGCAGCAAGTTGAGAATTATATTCAACTACACATGAGACATCACAGAAGCAAGTCCAGAGTACAGGAAAAATACCTAAAGTACTGAGAGAAAAGAACCTCCCAATCTGTAACATTAAACTGAAACAAAAACAAAAAACTTCAAAACTGAAGGTAGAATATCTTCTCTTCTCATCAAAGCCTGAGAGAGTTAAGGGACAGTAGTTCTGCTTTGCAAGAAATGTTAAAGTAAGGGCTGCAGAGATGGCTCAGCACTCACACCAGGCAACTCAAATGCCTGCAACTCCTGCTTCAGGGGGTCTGACATCTTTTTGCGGCTTCTCTGGGTACATATGATGGACATACACATAAGATATAAAACCAAAGGCAAAATCTATGAAAGTAAGACTGCTGAGGTGGACTTTATTTAAATGAAAACTTCTGTTCTGTGAACAGAGAATGAAAAGAAAAAGAAAAGCTAGGTGATAAAATCTGTAGAAGATGCATCAGATAAAAGCTGTTATTAGAGAGGCGGGCATATGTCTCAGAGTTCCAGGATAGCTAGAAATGCATTGTAAGAGCAGGTCTTAAATTTTTTATTTTTTCAAAAGCTACAGGCTTACAACTCAACACTAAGAATACAAGAACCACGAAGCAGTGGTTCTGCATGCCTTTAATCAGAGCACTTGGGGGGGGGCAGGGGTGGTGTGTGTGTGTGTGTGTGTGTGTGTGTGTGTGTGTACAGGCAGATCTCTGTGAGTTTGAGGCCAGCCTGGTCTACTGAGTAAGTTCCAAGACAGGCTCCAAAGCTACAAAGAGACCCTGTCTCCAAAAAAACAAACAAAAAATTAAAAATTTTAAAAAAAGGAAAGAACTACATACAAATGTCATCAAAGAAAACATATAGAAAGTAAACAAACGGGGCATAGATGCCCCACATATACATGTCATTAGAGAAATGCAGACTGAAACACAGTAAAATATTGCTATGCATTAGAATGTCCACAGTCCAGAAGGTGGGAACACCAAATCTGAAGCCACACACAACAAGATTTTACTGCTAGTGAGAACATAAGCTGGGAAAGCCTCTTCAAAGAAAAGTTTCTTACAAAATGAAGCATATTCTTAACATATGTTCCAGTAATTGTACTCCTTGGCATTTATCCAAAAGAGGTGAAAACATGTGTTTACTCAAAACCCTACACACATGTTTATAGCAGACTGATTCATAATAGCCCAAAATTAAAAGCAATAAAAATGTCATTCTGCTAGTGAATGAATAAATAAACAACGGGAAAATAATCCATCAATGGAGTATTATTCAGCACTAAAAAGAAATGAGCTATATAAACCACAAAAATACATGGAGGAACATTACTAAATGCACATCAGTAAGTGAAGTAAGTCAATGTGAAGAGAGCACATATTATATGATCATACCCAACAATAATCTGGAGAGGTAACCTTATGAAAACAGTAAAAAGATCAGTGGTTGCCAAAGTTTGGGAAGAACTAGTGATATACAGGCAGGGCACAGGGGACGTTTAGGGCGGTGAGATTATTATTCATGATGTAATCATGAGTACATGTCCTCATGCACTATATACAGTATCAAGAGTGAAGCCCATGTGAATATACACTGTGGGGGATAATATGTTGAAGTAGCTTCAAAAAATTTAATAAATCTATCACTGATATAGAATGTTGATAATAGAGGCAGCTATATATGCTGGGCAACAGTGGTAGAAAGAGAAAAAAAAGTCCTTTTTTTGTGCATTGAGCTTTCTATATAGATTAGCCCAAAGCAAATTTTGTTATTTATGGCTGAGCAGCTTGGCGTTCTTGTGTGTGTTTTTTTTTACTTTTTTTTTTTTTTATTGAAAATTTCCACCTCCTCCCCTCCTCTCATGTCCCCCCCCCTTCCAGTCCAAGGAGCAGTCAAGAAAGTTGTGTGATTTTTTTTTAAAAGGTACATTTCTTTTTTCTTTTAGATTTTATTTATTTATTTATGCAGTATCCTGCCTGTAGGCCAGAAGAGAGTACCAGATCTCATTATAGATGGTTGTCAGCCACCACGTGGTTGCTGGAAATTGAACTCAGGACCTCTGGAAGAGCAAGCAGTCACTGCTCTTAACCGCTGAGTCATCTCTCCAGCCCTCTTTTTTTTTCCCTTAAGATTTATTTATTTTTGTTTTATGTGCATTGGTGTTTTGCTTGCATGTATATCTGAAGGTGCCAGATCCCTTGAAATTGGAGTTACAGATAGTTGTGAGCTGCCATCTGGATGCTGGGAATTGAACCCAGGTCCCCTACAAGAGCAGTCAGTACTCTTAACAGCTGAGCCACCTCTATAGTCCCTCTTGTGCGATTTTTAATACTGGGACTGGGGGCAGTTGACTCTTTTGCTTACTTATGGGACCCTTTTCCTCCTACTGGGTTGCCTCGTCCAGTCTTGATTTGATAGCTTGTGCCTGGTCTTATAGGAGCATATTATGCTGTATTTGGCTGATGTCCCTGGGAGGCTTTACTCTTCTAAGGGAAGACTGGGGCAGGGGAGGGAGGGGGAAACTGTGGTCAGGAGAGAAGAATACGAGAGAAGAATAATAAATACTGAACATCACTGTTTCTGTCTGTAGAAGACTTCATAGAGCTGGACACTTGAGGGTGTTATGCTGTTCAAAGTGTGAATTTCTTTCAAAGTGTATTTTGTATGGTATTATTAGGAGCTCAACCTGACATCTTTGAATGTTAGCTTCACACTTTGTTAGAATCTTTACAGAACAGTTATACTTGTAGAGTAAACCTAGCTCTATGCTATAGAATTTATAGAGTCTCAATCAATGCCAACAGTGTTAAGCTAAATCTGAACATTCATTTCTCAGTACCATGTGGTCTCTTTAAACTACAGGTCTCAACAGCTGTTTTCTGGAACTGGTCCTGTATATGTGACATTCAGTACTCAGGCAGTTAGGGACACCTTTAAAATAGTGTCTCAGATTTCTCAAGCTGCCCCCTTCTCTCCAGTATCTGAACATATAGAGTCCGATGCTTTAGCAGCTATGCTAAATAATGGCTTATGCCATCTTGTAGACCTCTGTATAAGAACGGTCTGGTTAGCTGAACTATAGTATGGATTGTCAAGGAA
The DNA here is from genome assembly GCF_014885135.2 of Alexandromys fortis. Lineage (NCBI taxonomy): Eukaryota > Metazoa > Chordata > Mammalia > Rodentia > Cricetidae > Alexandromys > Alexandromys fortis. Next base: position 6,377,402 of record NW_026067900.1, on the reverse strand, counting down.
AACATACCTTTTAGACTTCCCTTCTCTGTGCTTTATTATTTAACAATAAATATAACTAACATGTAATGTAGTTTTTATTCAGCTTTACAACTGATTCTAGAGAGGGTAAGTTCAATACTCATTACTCCATTAATGTAGGACCTGAAAGTAAATATGTACCAAAATTTTAGGTATTTTGTAAGATAGTGTTTTATATATTTCATTAACTGAGAAATAAAAGAAAAAAAGAATAAAAAATAAGAAATAAAAAACTATAAAAGATAAACCAAGAACACTTTCCATAATGAATATCTGCTAACTTTGATGTATTTTCTTCTATTTATATGCAAATATTTGATTATATAAATGTACATTATTAGGACAGGCTGGGCAGCAGTGGCTCATGTCTTTAAGCCCAGCACTTAGGAGGCAGAGGCAGGTGGCTCTCTGTAACTTCAAGGGTAGCCTGATCTACACAGCAAATTCCGGGACAGGTTCTAAAGCTACACAAAGAAACTGTCTTGGAAAAAAAGAAAAGATATTAGAATTAACTTTATATATTTTATCTATTTTTGCCCATGTAACATTACATGATGAATATATTCTCAAGTTATCACATATTATTTAACAATAGGATCCTTTTATTACTATACAGTAAAACCTTGATAGTAATTTTAAAATAAGCATCCTTTCTTTGTCAGACATTGATGCTCTATCACTATATACTAATGCTTTGATCTCAAAAAACACATAGCTGACTCCATAATTTAGGTCTTTATTTAACTATTACTTTGATTTGAGTTCGAGACCAGCCTGGTCTACAGAGCTAGTTCCAGGACAGGCTCCAAAGCCACAGAGAAACCCTGTCTAGAAAAACAAAACAAAACAAAACAAAACAATTACTTTGATGAAGTCCTCTTGACCAAGCAATCTGTTTACAACTGTGGTCCCATTCCTGACATACATAATCTCTATTCTCCTACTTTACTTTTCCTCAGAGAATTTACCACCATACTTGAGTATGTACTGTTTATTGTTTATATTGATTAAATTGATTTTGTCCTAATATTGAAATTATCTTAATACACAAGTATATATCCAAATATTTGTGTATAAACAGAAGAAAATACACTTGATGTGGGAGTGTCATATATCAATCTGTTGATTTCATTGGTTAAGTAATAAACAAACTGCTTGGCCTCATAGCTTAGAACATAGGTGGGTGGAGTAAACAGAACAGAATGCTGGGAGGAAGAGGAAGTGAGCTCAGAGATGCCATGCTTCCCTCTCCCGGGCAGACGCGATAGCTCTGCTCTCTGAGGCAGACGGCGATGCAGCCAGCTACCAGGTCAGACGTGCTGAATCTTTCCTGGTAAGTGCACTTTGTGGTGCTACATAGATTATTAGAAATGGGTTAAGAGGCTGAAACTAATGGGCCAGGCAGTGTTTAAAAGAATACAGTTTGTGTGTTGTTATTTCGGGGCATAAGCTAGCCAGGCGGCCGGGGTGCCGGGGACGCAGCCCCGCCACTCATACTACTACACTGAAGTTAGTAGATACTCATTATAGAAAATATTCTTGGTATATTTCTTTAAAACCTGTCTCCTTCCATCAAGACACAAGATTTGCGCTGGAAAGATGGATCAGTAGTTAAGAACACATATTGCTCTTCCCAAGGAACTGAGATAAGTTCCCAGCATCCACATTAGGTAACTTACAACTGACCTCTTGCATTCATGTGCACACACATCCCATACACATAATTAAAATAATAAAAATAAATCTTATTTTTAAAAAAAAAAAGACACAAGGTTTGTGAAATCAGGTACCTTTCAGAATCTTGTTTATTGCTTTAGTCTCACTGTGTAAAGAGTTCCTCCAATATCAGATACTTAGCTAGTGCTTGTTGAATGACTTTAATGTTAAGGAAGGGAGCCGGGTGTGGTGTTGCACGTCTTTAATCCCAGCACTCAGTGAGGCAGAGGCAGGCGGATCTCTGTGAGTTTGAGGCCAATCTGGTCTACAGATTGAGTTCCAAAATAGCCAAAGATACACAGAGAAACCCTGTCTCAAAAAACAACAACCAAAAAAATAAAATAAAATAAAATAAGGAAGGATGTACTATATAACATAATTCTGACTAAACAAATGAACAAAAGTGTATACAAATTAAAGAAATAAAAATGTGTTATCATGAAAGAAAATTCTTTAGCATTTTTAATTTTTTAATTAATATACTTTTTATTATGGGAAAATAAATTTCTTTTACAAAAAGATGATACATTAAGATTATCAAACAAGAAATATATAAAAGTAAAAATGGACTAAAACATCCTTCTGTAACTGTGACAAATCATCAAATCATAAATATTTGCTAACATAATACAGCAGAGACACGGAGATAATGTACAGTAGTTATCTATTGTCTCAGCATCAACCAGGTAAGACATACATCATTTACAAATACAACACATGAGAGCTGTGACAGAAGCTATACTGCACGTGTGAGGTCACAAAAGCTGAAGAACAGTGGGAAGCATGTGGTCAAACTGAGTGGCCTCTAGTTCTGGTCCAGACGGAAAAGGAGGCTACCTGGCTTAAGACAAGGAAATGAAATAAAAGAATAGAGGACAGAGTTTTAGGAAAACTTACACCAAGTTACTCCATGACCACCCAGCAAGAGTTTCCTTCAGAAGAAAGGTAATCCTATCAGTGTGTGGTCACACTCCCTTCAGAAGTAAGGTAATCATACTACACTGTGGGTCACACATGAAGATGTGTGTAAAGTGTGTAAAGCAAAGCACTATGCTATGCTTGATGGAAAACTGTCAGAGAAAGGGGGATAGAGAGGATATGCTGGAAAATCAAGTCAAGAAAGTTCTCAGTATTTGATTCTGTAGGCAGCTTTAAAATAAACATTTTAAAGGTAAATCACTAATTTTAGAATGGGTAAAAAATACATTTAAAAAAAGAGTATTTTGAAAAATCACTGACATCAACTCTTCAAACATTACCAAAAACTATACACTGTGCAAGTATGTTTAGTTTTGTGTGTGAAATTGTTTTAACTACATTGCATTTTTACCCTATTAATATTCTATCTATAGAATGTATTTGTAAATGGAATACAGTAAAAAATTTTAACAGCTGTATAACTTTCCAAATTTTATTCTTTCGTGTTTTTTAGAGTTAGGTTTAAGTGAAAAAATATGAGCTATCTGATTTTTTATTTTAAGTAGTAAAATCTAGGGTTTTTTTTTTTGAGGTATCTTCAACCACTTAAGAGAATTTTTAATTCCATCCATTAATTTTTATTATGCTTTAGTATTTTGTTAATCTAGTCTGGCTTGTTTTCATTTAAGTATCTAAGCATCTGGAATTCTCCTGGTTACTATTGCTATGTCAAGGCTCTGAATTCCCTTTCTCTTGCAAATAGTCAAACAATTTCACTCACCCTCTTGCTGATCATGTCTTTTAACATTTATTTATAATGTAAATACAATTTAATTACAATTCTAAATGAAAGAAAAGGAATGTAAACAGCAGCATAAAACAAGATTTTTATCACTAAATGTTTTTGAATTTAACAGCTTTATATTTGGAACTTAAATAATGGATAACTACAGTCTAAAATGAACATAAAAGATAAGTCTAAACTATACCATTTATTTTTAATCTGCTGCAATCACTCTAATGTCCATTTGTCATTTTAAGTTCTTACAAAGATTAAATGCATGCAACCCAACTATAAACTCAAGAAACAAAAACACACAGCACTGCTGACATACCCAGATAATCTTCCATGAAACTGGATTATTTCCCCCACATTTCAGATCTTTATCTTCCTCCACACTGTTCAAGCAGCCTCTATATTGAGCTGCCACATGTTTCAGCTTACTTTAAAAATGACTCCAAACTATTAGGAAAATACTACAATTTAGAATATGTATATATAGATATATATCTATATATACATGAATTTTTAGTACAAGATATGACATATTTATATCAAAAAAGTTTGAAAAGGTACAAGAATTCATAAATGAGCCAGGCACAGTGATGCACACCTTTAATTCCAGCATTCAAGCTCTGTGAGTTCAAGGCCAGCCTGTTCTACAAGAGCAAGTTGACAAGCCAGGGATACACAATAAAACCTCCATCTCCAAAGAAGAAAGAATAAATGAACCCCAAATATCCCTTTAACTTAGTTCTTCTGAGTCCTCCGCAGATTAGGGCTTGGTAGTTTTATGTGTGGGGACCACAGCAAGAAAGCAAGCAATCCATCTAGCACAACCCTCTCCTCTTATAGACCTGCTTGCTGACTTATACCTTCTCCTTCAGCACATAACTCAATGATTTTACATAATACTTATGTTAGTCTCCTTACATCTTTAGTATTCCAGTTAAACTTCGAAACAATCTAATTTCTAAAAATAAACAAACAACAAAAACAGTTATCTACTTATCAGATTCTAAATATAAGACAAGCAAATACAATGCACTCCACTGACCTCAGCCTATTTCTGCCCCCTTGGACTCCTTCTATGCAGCTTCTGCACCGAATACCTGTGGGTTCCACATGTGGAATGCACATGCATGTATTCAACAAACCATGGATTTTTTTAAGTCTCTATAATAATCACACTGTTTTTTTTCTGTCACCATTTCCTGTCTTAATACACACTGTGTTAGAAATTAGACAGTCAACTAAAGATGACTTAAGCACATAGGCTGAATGCAAACACTGTGCCATGTAAGAACTAAGCACCTTCCAGTGCCTTGGACTCAATCTCCCACAGATACAAGGAACATTGTTTTAGCATTCCTAGAAATGTTCCCTTCACGTATCACAGTCCCTTTAACTACTATATGATTAATATTCTAATAAAACCCAGAAATAACAACATTCCTTATATGCAGATGGCATGTTAATGTGCGTTCTTTGAATTTTACTGGAATTAAAAAAATAGGTGACAATTTGCCAAGCACTTACCTTATGCCAGATTCTATAGTAAGTGCTTTACATGAAATATCTCACTCAATTTGTACTGTAACCCTATAAGGCATACAATGAAAAAGAAAACAGCTTCAAAAAGTTAGGTTACTTGGGTGGGAAAATCTAGAGATCAATTCTAGAATATATTATAAGGCTTGCTGCCTCTTTGTAATTATCAGTTTTTACTTTTAAAGCTGTTTAAAATAAAAGTTTTTATTCTTAAAATTTTTTTACCCATCATAATGAGAAAATTAATTTAGAGAAATGTAATTATCTTACTGAGTCAAAACACACTGAAGATAAAAATCTGGCAGCTGACATAATAGCCATGAATATGAATATATAAAGGAAGAACTGTTTAGAAATGATGTGCCCCACAAAAGAACCACATGAGAGTGTAGTTAGTGACAGCGAAATTCAAGGTAGTATTTTGACATTTTTCTTTTTTCTTATAATAGTAAGAATAATAAGCTTTGTAGCCTATCTAAAGCAGTAGAAGACTGACCTAAGAGGATAAAGACTTTAAAGTAAAAGAACAGTCAAGTGAATTTTATGAGCCTAGAAATCTATGTACTATAATTAAGCCACATCAAGGTATTATATAAAAGTGCTACCGGACATGAATTTATCTTTGATACTCTAGAATTATAAATGGATAGCCTTTTACTTCTAATTGTTTTACAACTCAAGCAACACAATACACTTTTCAACACTTAAAAAAAAAATCAACAGGGAGGAGGTGGAAATTTTTTTTTCCTTTTCTCAATAAAATAAATAAATTTAAAAAAATCAACATATGGGCCAGTGAAATGATTCAGTCAGTAAAGCTCTTGCTACCAAGGTGAATTCTGTCCCTGAAACCCCTATCATGGAAGAAAAGAAACAACTTCTGAAAGTTGTCTTCTGGGCCCCACACGTGCCACTGCATGGTTACATGTGCATTCATGCATGAATACACACACAAATACAATAAATGTTATAAATTTTTTAATCAAAGTTCTAAAATCAGACAGGGATAATGACTCAATGATTTTATAACCACATTATAAAAATCATTTCATTATCTGCTCAAGAGTAAATCTAATGGTATATAAATTTTATCAATATAAAACAGGTCACTGACGTGTTCAACAATCACTTGCAAAAAAATGAAGTGGTTTATACATAAAACTAGGTTTAAAAGTGGCAAACTGTCCTTGAACTGTTTTTATAATTTTATTAACTTGTAGTGATATTTTGCTTGTGATCTAACAAATAAAGCTTGCCTGAAGATCAGAGTGCAGAGCTAAGCTGCTAGTAAGCCATAGAGCAGTGGTGGCACACATCTTTAATCCTAGCCCTCAGGAGACAGAGGCAGATGGATCTCTGCAAGTTCAAGGCCATCCTGGGCTACTGTGAGGCTGAATCTGTCTAAAAGAGAAACAGAGCTCACACAAAGGTGATCCCAGCACTAGGGAGGTGGAGACAGAAGTGATATGGCTGGGTGGAGAGGAATATAAGGTAGAAGAAGACAGAAGCTCAGATGCAGTCTGAGTTGCAGTCTGAGTATTCAAAGAGACAGGGTCACCCCTTCAGTCTGAGCTTGGTAGAGGTAAGAACTCTCTAGTGGCTGACTGTTCTGCTTCTCTGATCTTTCAGCTTTTATCCCCCAATATCTGACTCCAGGTTTTCATTATTAAAACCAATTAGAATTTGTGCTACAATTACTTGCAACTTGTATAATGACAGTTTTCAAATTCAGCGACAACACATGTATGAAGTATGTTACAACCAGCTTGTTACTAGATAACATAGTGTGATCTGTAAGTGATTTTTTACGGACAACATATGGCAAAATCTTATTTTAAAACCGAGCCCAACAATCTGTCTTTTAAAATTTTTTATTTTTATATGTGTGGATGTTTTCCCTTCATGCATTTCTTTATGCAAACCTGAGTTTCTGACCTATATCATTATTAGTCTATTGTATACTTCACATTCCTTGCAAATCAAGCATACCAGTGACAAGTTCTCTTAATATTTCTGGTTCCTTTTTATTGTACTTATTTATTTCATATGTATATGGCATCGTGTACTGTAACGTGACACATGTGCAGATCAGAGGACAACTTCTAGGAGTCAGTTCTCTCCTTCCACCATGTGTATCCCAGGGTTTGAGCCCTGAGGTTCGCTTGATGGCATATGCTTATATCTTTTTTTTTTTTTTTTTTTTTTG
>NW_026067900.1:6349520-6370068 GCF_014885135.2 Alexandromys fortis | reverse complement strand
CCCTCTCCATCTTTTTGAAGGACAATTCTGGTAAGTGCTGAATTCTGTGCTGGTGTTCTTTTTTTTTTTTAATTTTTATTTATTTATTTATTTTTGAGACAAGGTTTCTCTGTGTAACAGCTCTGTCTGTTTTGGAACTCTCTTTGTAGACCAGGCTGGACTCAATCTCTGAAATTCACCTGCCTTTGCCTTCCAAATGCTGGGATTAAAGGTGTGTGCCACCACAGCCTAGTGTTTTTGATTTTGACACTAAATATTTTACTTCAAGTTTTCTTCCCTGCATGGTTTTTGAAAAAAGGTTTGACATAGATTTATTTTGGGGTTTTCTCGTTTGAATTCTTTCAAGATTTTCTGACTGTGCTCATTTGTAGTTGGAATATGGCAAGGCATAATGTTTTTAGCATTTATTCTGTTTGGTTTTCTCTGGGCTTCTAGGATCTGTATTTTGGTATCTAGTCATTAACTTTGGAAAATTTTCAAGACATTATCATGTCATATATTTCTATTTGATTTTTTTTTCCTTTTCCTCAAAACAGGTTTTCTCTGTGTAATAGTCCTGTCTGTCCTGGAACCCTCTGTAGACCAGAATGGCCTTGGACTCGTAGAGCCTTACCTTACCTCTGCCTCCTGAGCCTACTCGATAACTGCAATTTCTTTTATATTCTTTTTCTTTATATGTCAGTGTTGGAAATGTCTTGGGATAGCTTCATATTCCATGATTCTTGCCTCAGTCATGTTCACTCTAATATTATTAACAATAGTATTTAGTCGATTTCATGGTTCTGGTACTGAATCCAGGGCCTGAGGCATGCTAGTCACTTAAGTGTACTGCCACTGCCAAGCTATATCCCTTGGACTAGCTATATCCCTAACTCTAAGGTATTTATTTCTACCTTTTCCTTTGGATTTTCTATTACTATGCTTATTTATCTGTTCTTGCATGTTGCCCAGAATATTACTCTCAGTTAAAAAACTATTCTAATCTTTACCCAAACTGATCTTGAATACGTGATTTCTATGCTTGGTTTTCTTCTTCAGATTTTGCTTATTTTATTTTTTTACCTTTTAGCATGTCTTGTAACCTGCTGAAGACCCAGCAATGATATACAACAGAAGCAGGGGGCCCCTGTAATGTTTTGCATTATTTGGCAGAAATTAGACTGTGTTTACCATTTGTCACTCCATGGTGTGATAGGCTAATATTTTGTTGTTGTTCTCCTTTTTGCCTCCCATTTATTTTAGGCTTCCTCTGAGAATCCTTAAACAGGGTGTAAACACGAGAGTTCTTTCAAATATGATCTTCTGTAATTATACAAGATCCCCACTAATAGGGCAGTAAAGTGTAAAGGGAGGGGGGACTGTATTCGCCTATCAGCAGGCCTTAGTCTTTCAGAGTCTGAGCTGAACGTTTCTCTCTTCTTGTATCAAAGACTAGACAAGGGTATTTCCCTCCCTTCAGGCCATTTAGGCTTTGGTATAAATGCAGCTGATTGCCAGGCAATGGTGGCACACACCTTTAATCCCGGCACTTGGGAGACAGGAGTAGGTAGATCTCTCTTGAGATCAGCCTGGCCTCCAAAGGGAGTTCCAGAACAGCCGTGAATGTTACACAGAGAAACCCTGTCTCCAAAAACCAAACCAAACCAAAACAAAACATCCAGTTGATGAGGCTGTGGTAAAACAGTTTCCTTTGAGGGCAGGCCTTGTTAAAGAGAACAGAGAGCTGTGAACATATTTTAGAATAGGTACTTTCCCCTTCCCCCTGCAGGAAGCACAGAGGGACTTTTCTTTTATCTTTACTGTTAGAAACATTAAAGCTCTTGGATGTGTAACTCAGGATTGTGTGGCTCCCAGCCTTCCAGACTAGACCATTTTTAGAGTATGTCTGTCTTTGAATTGCTGATTTGACCTGAACATACATAGTACAAATAAAGATAAAGTAGAATTATATTCAAATACCATGAAAATTAAAATAAAGGAATTATTATTATTTTTTTTTTTTGAGACAGGGTTTCTCTGTAGCTTTGGTGCCCGTCCCGGAACTAGCTTTTGTAGACTAGGCTGGCCTCGGAACTCCCAGAGATCCGCCTGCCTCTGCCTCCCGAGTGCTGGGATTAAAGGCGTGCACCACCAATTATTAAGCCCACCTTAGGTACTTAGGAATGACTAAGAATACAATTTTGCTGTACTTTGGATTAACATTTTTTCCATAGATAAAACTTCTAATCTAATGATCCTCATATTTGTAAGCTTGAGACGCTGAATCACTTGGAGGACTAATTTAAAAAAGACTGCTACTTACCCCACCAAGTTTCCATTCACGTAAATCTAGGGTCACACCTCAAAATTTGTCAGCAAGTTCTCAAGTAATGTAATATACCCATACTTTGAGAAATTCTGCTCTAATAAACCAAGTAAAATAGAACAAGTATAGCTAAAAGGGTCTTTTTTTGCTTTTTAAAATAATGTTTTAGCCGGACGGTGGTGGCGCAGGCCTTCAATCCCAGCACTCGGGAGGCAGAGGCAGGCGGATCTCTGTGAGTTCAAGACCAGCCTGGTCTACAAGAGCTAGTTCCAGGACAGGCTCCAAAACCACAGAGAAACCCTGTCTCAAAAAACAAACAAACAAAAAAAGTTTTATTTTATGTGTGTAAGTAGTTTTGCCTCCATGTATGTATATATGTGCATAATACAAATGCCTGGTGACAGCAAAAGAAGAAGGCACCAGGTCAGCTAGAACTGGAACCAGGCATGGTTGTGAGCCACCACGTGGGTGCTGGGAATGGAATCTGGCTCCTCTGCAAGGAACATAGGTTCTCTTACCTGCTGAGTTACTTCTCCAACTCCTAAAAAGTCTTTTAAAACAGGAGTTTAAAAAAAAAAAACAAATAAGGTTTGAGAACATACGTGACCAATTTTATGAATTAAACACTTTAGTACCTCAGCATTCTTTTCCTATTTTAATCATTCACTTCTCACTTTGCAGATAAATCTACCTCCTTCCTCGTCAGCCACCACTCAGATTTCCTATGCCATCTTCAGACTTTAAGAAATACGAAATGCCCCCCACAGGTTCTTGTGTTTGAACACTTGGTCACGAGCTGTGGTGCTATGGAGGTGACTGAAGTTGTAGGAGGTAGAGGGTAGGTGGAGAAAAAGGAAGGTTGCTGGGAGAGCAAGTGACAGGTATACTCTGGTCCAACTTTGGCTGAACTTCTCTTCTTTCTGATTTATATCATGTAACAAGCAGCCGCTGTAAGCCCCTGCCACTAGAACCTGGCAGTTTCAGCCACCATGCCTTCCCCACCATGATGGACTGCATTGTCGCATATAAATTGCTGTCAGGTGTTTGTTATAGAGATGAGACAAACAACTAGAGCAGCATGACCCAACAAGTTGCCTCAGTTTAATGTCTGGTAGTCTAAGTAGATCAAAACCCTATGAGAGAACCAAACCTTCCAATTCAGTGTTATCACAACTTCAAAACTCCAAGTTTATCTCTTGAGAAGTAGTCTGGGACACTGAATAATCATTCCATAACTACATTCTGTTGTATACTTGTATGAAAGATCGCTGAACTTGATTTAGTCATTTATTCAGTAATTTAATAAGGTTTTTCCCTTCCTTCCTTCCTTCCTTCCTTCCTTCCTTCCTTCCTTCCTTCCTTCCTTCCTTCCTTCCTTCCTTCCTTTCTTTCTTTCTTTCTTTCTTTCTTTCGACAAGGTCTCACTATGAGCTCTGGCTGTCCCGAACAAACTGTGTAGATCAGGCTGGCCACAAACTCATAGAGATCCACTTGCCTCTGCCTCCCAATCTCTGGGATTAAAAGTGTATGCCACCATGCCCAGCTTTAACAAAATTTGTATTTCTGTGTGCACAGATGCCATGTGTATGTAGGGGCCCACAGAAACCAGAAGAGGAAGTCATATCCCTTGGAACTATAGCTGCAGTTGTAAACTCTCAATGTAAGTGCTCGGAACTGACCTTGGGTCCTCTACAAGGGTAACACATGTTTACTGCTGATCCACTTCTTTAGTCCTATTTACTCAGTAATTTTAAAGAAGGGTCAACTGTTTTCACTTAGGGCATACATTAACTTATAATCCAGACACAGTAAAAGAAATGGCACTCATAGAACTAAAAGCCTTAAACAGTTTCACTAATACAGTGTATTTCACTAATACTTCAGTTTCACTAATACAATGTAAAAGAACCAGATGCTATAAGTCCTTTATCATGTAAAATGCAACATCAGTTTAATAACCTGTTTGGAAGGAAATGACCACATTACCATATGCACAGACATTAATACATGGGGGAAAACTAAGTGTCTATGAGAATACAATATAGAAAAGATAGTCACTAGTATCTACCACTAGATAAAAACTTAAAAAGGTGGCTGGACATGGTGGCAAACACCTTTAATCCCAGCACTCAGAAGGAAGAGGCAGACAGATCTCTGACTGAGCTTGAGGCCAGCCTGGTCTACAGAGAGAGTTCCAGGTAAGACAGGGCCACACAGATAAGCCATCTAGAAAAACCAAATAAAATAAAAAGATACAAAATATGCTGTCACCAGATTCAAATAATTACAGCATAGAAAGTAGGAAAAAAATTAAGCGATTAAGTATTTAATTATTTAGAACTCACTATACAATATGAAGTCAAGAAAAGGCTAACATGTAGTAGAGTAGTAAAACTATCTCATAGTACAAATGATTTGGGCTGCAACTTCCGTAAGTGTTAAGCTGTAAATGGTAGGATTTGGAGATACAAGTGGAGATTCTAGGAAGACATCCATTATGAAAAACCAGGGACAAAAGTAGGACCACAATCACAGGGCTAATAGTAATGTACTTGTTGGATTGAAGCAGATGCTAAATACTAGAGAAATCAAAATAGGGTTGAACCAACTGTAGGGCAGTTACATTGCTTGCAGACCTTGTAAGCTGAAAATCTTTCTACAGGATGGTGAACAAGAAATTACTGCAGAATTTTAGAAAGGAACCATATAAAAACTAACATTTGTAATGACTTATTTAGATAGCAGTACATGGTGTAGTTTAGTGAGGAACAACTGCTAAGAGCAATATATTACTTTTTCACCACTAATGACAAAACGACACAACTAAGTGAAGAAAGGTTTATTTTGGCTCATGGTTTCAGAAGCTTTAGACCAGCAGGGTGGGGAAGAGATGGCAGAATGGATATACGGGTTGTATCAAAGAAGCAGGAAAGCCAGGCCCATTCCCTGGCAACCCACATCCTTAAGGTTCAACAATGTACCAAAACAGTGTCATCAGTTGTGGACCTAGTATTTTTATTTGTAAGCCTATGAAGGACACTTCACATTCAAATTCCAATATTCTGCTTCTGTTCCCTCTGCCCACCCAACCTCAGCTATTTCATAATGGAAAATGCATTTATTACAACTTCAAGTTCCCAGTCTTTACGCAGTTCAAAAGTCCATAGTCTCTTTTGTGACTATATACAGCCACTTAGTTTTGAGCTTCCTCAAATTCAAATCACATGCTACATGCTTCAAATATACAATGCCAATGAATAAACAATCTATTGCAAAGGAATAGGGAATAACAAGGAATGACTGGATCAATGCAAGATGGAAACCCAATAGGGCAAACAGCAAAACTTGGAGCTAAATGTCTGCTATCAGGGGAATGTGGTGGCTCCTATAGTCCTGATATTTGCAATACAAGTGCTGTAACACATGTGGCTGTCTCTTGTGTGTCTGCAGCTTTCTTCAGTGGATGTCCTATGTTCCCGGAATTCATAACATTCTGATCTCTGCTGCAAATCAGGCTTCATCTCCAAAGCTTCAAACATAACTCCACAATGCCTGACCTCACAAGACTTTCTCTGGAATCTTGGTAAAAATCTCTTCTACTTCTTAACTAATCCTTGTATTCTGCATATCTGTGAAACAATACTACATGGACAACTCCAAGTTCTGTTTTCAGCTTGAGAGGTGGCCAGGCCTCCATTTACAGCAGCTTAGCAGCTTCTAATGCCTGAATGGTTGTATCGGGAAAAACACTTCTGCCATCTTTGTTTTCAACAGTATACTCTGGAAGCTGTAACTTCTTAGGCACTATTTATTTATTTAAATTACATGTTTAAGTATGGTTATGTACACAAGTGCGGGTGTCCATTGTCTATGAAGTTCAGAAGAGGAAGTTAGATCCCATGGACTTGAGTTACAGGCCATTGTGAATCTTTTGTCAATGCTAGAACTAAACTCCAGCCAGGCCAGTCTTCTGCAAGAGGAGTATGTTAACTGCTGAGCCATCTCTCTAGGCCTCCCACTACTCCACTTTTTTTTAAAGCAAAAGGTTTTCAATTATGTTTTCAGTTTTATTACATCCCTGATTCTTTATTAAGATCTCATCATGAAGGTAAATTTCCTATTTATGCAGTGCAAAGTGCTCGGTTTCTCTAATGGTTCTAATCTTTTTAAACAGTAAACAGTCACTGCCATTTATACGGGTCTCATCTCTAAATATATTTCCTTTCCTTGAAAACTTTACATTTTCATATCCTTCTGTTTCTCTTTCTGCTTTTATTCATTATAAATCTGGGTAAGTGCAATGAACAAAAACCATGTCACAGCCTGACACTAATACAGTCTGGAAATTTCTTCCACAAAGTAGATTAGTCCATTACTTCTGAATTCAGTCTCATTCAAATTTTTAGGACATGGACAAAATACAATTAGGTTTGTTTTTTTTGTTTTGTTTTTGATTTTTTTTTTTTTGGCAAAATGTTACACAGATGGCCTCTAGCCCAATTCCCAGTAAGTGTCCTTGTTCCCCCTTGAAACTTCCTAAGCATAATTTTTACTGTCTTCATTTGTATAGACACTGTGGCCTTCGCACTTCCAAACAGAATGGCACATTAAACACAGCCTCAGTTCTCTACAGTTTCTCTTGTCCACAGCTCTAAAGTTCTTTCACATTTCTCCTGCAAACCAATTCTGAAGAACTATAAACCAAATGGTTAGATTCATGACAGTGATGATCCCATTCTCTCTTTTTTTTTTTTTTAATTCCCATTCTCAGTATCAATTTTCTGAATTACTTTTCTCATGCTATGACAAAACAATTCAGGGAGGAAGGTTGTTTTGGTTTAGGGTTCAGAAGTTTTAATTACATCATGGTAGGGTTCATGATAGTAGGAATGTTTGTTTGGGACTCTTCATATCTCAGCTGCAGACAGGAAATAGAACAGGACTGAAGCAAGGGCCTCTGGAATCAGGCCCTACTTCCTACAAGTTCCACAACGTCTTAAACAGAACCACTAGTTGTGAACTTGACATCCAAATGCATAAACCCAAGATAGATATTTTAGACTCCAATAATGACAAAGAACTACTATTATCCTTAATAATATAGATATAGTGTTAAAACACTGAACTATAGTTTTGGCAGCAGAAATAGGAAAATAGGAAGAAGTTTAAGTTAAACTACAAATTAGTCAACGAGTTAAGTACCAAATACTGAACAGAGGCATGGTCAGAAAAAAAATCAAACGTGTAAGCAATATTACTAGACTGATTAAAGAAGATATAGTATTTACTATCAAAAGAAGTAGAACAGAAAACAAGGTCAAATTGAGGCCGTAAGATACCAAGGTACAGAAGAAAGACTGTTTTTAAAAGTTTAGGGATGGAGAAATGACTCAGTGATTAAGAACACTTGTTGCTCTCGAGAACCCAGATTCTGTTCCAGGACTACTTGGTGGCTCACAATTATCTGTAATTCTAGTCCCAGGGGATCCAACATCCTTTTCTCACCTACATGGGCACCAGACATGCATGCACATGGCTTACTTTCATACATGCAGGAAAACATTGATACACATAAATAAATTTAAAATGTAAAATAAAATGCTAAGCTTAAAGTAATAACCTGTACTTGAGTTCTGTTGATTGGTGCTCATCCATACCCATCCTTTTCTTCCCTGTACTGCATTTTTCTTCTACCTATGTAAATTAAAACTTAGGTAACGGGGTTATAATTAGTTGGTACTACCATTTATATGTGGGAACTATACTCCTTAGTAAGTTTTCCGAATACATTTTCTCCCAAACTATCTTCCTCTACTTTCCTACATTATTGGTAAGGTTCACTGTCATCAACAGCTCTAAACCTAATTCATGACAGAGAATAAAGAAGTCACAGTAAGAATCTGTTAGGCAGTATGTTTAAATCTATAGTCTATCTTGTGATGTTTTAATAAGCCTACAACCCTGAGCTTTGCGAATAAAAATACCTAATGTCCTCATCGAATCCCTTCCTTATCTACTACTTATTATACCATTACTGAACTAAACAAAATCTTACTTTCATATGTAAAACCCAAGTAGGTAATGTTTTAAAGACTGGGATAGTCCCCTATTTTTAACTATCCTATGCTTTACATATGAAAGGATGACAATATGTACTGAATTTGCCTTTCCATAATTACTTGCTTTCATGAAGTTAGAATTAATCTTTGACTTTCTTATTTGCTAGAAACTTTTAGATGCAGTAGTTGATTAAATGCTGCTTGCCAATAGTTTTTGCTTCAGAAGGGGATCATATACTTAATATGACTGAAAATGTCTGTCATGATGTTTATATAATTTGCCTTTAATAGCACTAATGACCACAATCAAATCAGGGAAATGATTAATTTACATTAACTGAATCATTCGTTGAAATTCATTTTCCAGGTTCCCAGAAACATAAATATTACTTCAAGTAAGATATCAGAGAAGTCTTATGCAATTACACTTCTAAATTTCATATCTCTATAGCAAAAATATAAATTGTTGGCCATTCTATATACAAATAACATTTTACTGTATACTATATTTACTCAAGATTCTTGCAGTGATGGTCTAGCTTCATACATACTTAGTCCCTTAATTCCTTTGAACTTCATGTATTAGAAAATGAAAATGTTTCATTCAGTTAAACTGCCCTTTAAACATCACTAAAATGGACTTATTTCAGGTAGTAAGGCAAGTCTAAATTACCAAGAAATATCAAATAACACAACTTTTAAGAGGCTTGTAAGTCAGTGGTTTATGAATTACAGTGTGTATCAGTAGGAAAAAAAGATCACTTAGTAAAATAATCCTCTATTCTCATTTTGTACCTCTTTGGCTGCACGAAAAAGACAGTCAAAGAAAAACAGGAGGAAAATCAGAACCCAAGTGATCTTCATGCTCAAGTTTTGAGTGTGTCTATTGAGGGGGGTGGTATAGATGTGTACATGCGTAGTGTGCATAGGAGCATGCAGGTGTGCAAGGACATGGACATGCTCATGTGAGGCCAGAATTTGACACTGGATATCTTCCTGAATCACTCACTACCTTTATTTGAGATAGGGTCTCTTGGTAAACCTGGAGCTCACCAATTTAGATAGGGTGGCCAGCCAGTGTGCTTCAAGTATCAGTCTATCTCTGCAATCCCATGGCAAGTGTTATAGACACATGCAGCTGCACCATTTTCACCATGAAACTAAGGTTCTCATGCCTGCATGGCAGGCACTTGACTGACTGAGCTATCTACCTAGCCCCATGCTCAGCTTTATACCTTAAAATCATAAAGGTCAATAAAGCACAAGAGCCCTAGTGATAACCACAGCCTCCAAGAAAACCAATCTATGATGCACCATCAATACCAGAGTTCAAATTCTAAGAAAGTCTATTTCAGATATAAAAAGGAGACAAATATAAGGTATCTATACCATCACTTTCTCTATCCATGTTTTTGATAGACATCACTAATCAGACCTAGAATGCAAATTCAAATCAATTTGTTAGTCCTGTGTTCAAATGAGTATAAAAGTATTGTCCATTACCCGATCCCTTGCTACTCAAACCTAAGACAACAAATAAATTCAATTATTTTTTCCTATATAAAGTTATTTTGGAAAAGATGGGAAATCACACCCTACTGACTCTTTAACTTCCTAAAGTTCAGGGCATAACAGACTGCAGTCTTTCACTATACAACCTCTCATCCTCCCAATTCAGTACCCCAAATGGAGATTCAAACAGCAAGGAATACCATTTCGTTTATTCTCAGATACAAGGAAATATAAAACCTCACCTCTCTCTATATAAAATCTACCATAATAGATGCTTGACAGAAACACTGTAAAATTTAATCAAACTTCACTGTTCTTATTTCCTCTTGAAACAGAATACATGTAGTTCATAAAATAAAGAAAAATGCTTATTTATAATCTCAAAAAGATTCAATTAAATCATGTTTGAGGGTTTTTATTTATATGGATTGAAGTTGAATGCTAACTATATTAGTCTCACAGTTAGCAATCAGGAGTGTGTTGACCTTTATTTCACTGTCCTGTCCAGAAGAGGAAGAATCTTTTCCTATTGGACAACACTGCTCATCTTTAACCCGGCCTCCTAGAATTCCTCCAGGAAGAAATGCCAACACAAAGAGAATAATAGAATGGAGGCAATGGATAAGAGTGTGTGATTTTGTTAGGGTTGTGGAGTAACCATCTTATTGCCTTGTTCTTAAAAAGACACTGTCACAACAACTCATTAAAATGTCTATTGTGAAGTTCAACCCTACACCAAATTATTCTAAAAACAATATACAACTGTTTTGTTTATATTAGCAATTTTTGAAAATGGCATTCGCTACTGCCTTAAAATACTTGCTTATAGGTTTAAACAACTTTATTTTAAAAGAAAGGAAGAAAGAAAGAAAACAAGAAAGAAAGAAGCCTACAGTCCTGTATTGCTCTCTCAAACAGCAGCTCACAGCCTCCTCAACAACTGGGATTGTTGTACAGTTTAGCATATTTGTACATAATAAACCAGCTCTTAGAATACTTTAAATATTATAATTTTCAATAAATATTTGCAGACTTAATCTCATGCAATGAAACACTTGCACATGGCAATGATAAGAGAACAACACCTTCAGATAGATAGTCCTCCTGGGCTAACACCCAAGTAGACACTAGCAAATCCTAATAACCTGTTGACTAAAAATGTTCTGTTAACTGCCTACAATAATTATATTAGTCTTTCACTGTGCTTATGCTATGTTTTATTACTGCTGTCAATATTAATAAAGTAGCAGACTCATAATTTAAAAGCTAAAATAACCTGCAAGGTCATTCAGTATAACTTTCATTTTATAAGTGAGGAAATGAAGGCGTACTTTTTTCAGGATCCATATTTTGACATGTGTCATTTCTCTCCCTGATCAGTCCCCAACTGAACATGAGAAGTTTCACTGCACATTTTCCTCCCTAGGTTAACAGCAGAGCAAATGAACATTCCTTAAATACCAGTGTTTATTTAGCATAGCACTTTGTATATATCAGATATTCAGTTGAGTACTGCTCTTTCTTAAGTGTTCCAACTTTAGTAAATGACAATGTTTAATGTTTTCAAAATTTTAGGTAAAAGCAAGTTGATGTAATTTTTATTCAAAGCACACTTTTCATGACAATATTTCTGTTCTTCCTACCAGCTCATTTCTCCCCTAAATCTCTAAAACCAGTAAAGAGACAGTAGTCAATGAGTTTGGATATACCATCATTCAAGAAATCTTCCAGGGGGGAAGAGCTAATTGGTCAATTATTTAAACACATACATATCATTAGTTAAACTAAATAGGACCAGAAATATGACGGGTTTGAAATTGCTTAACTTGCCTTTTTGGATAACAGGGAAGACAATTTCTTCTGGAATCAGAGCCAGTTAGTGCTGGGACACAAACATCAGAGCTGGCCTCAATACAGACAAGCAAAAGCAAGCCAAGTCTTTTCTGTGCTGATTACAGAAGACTAGTTAACTTCAGGGCAGGAAGCATTTAACCAACTAAACTAAAATACATGCAAAACAAAAAAGATCCTGGGCTTAAAATAAACTAAAGATATGAGCTACTTAATAGCACATGTTTCCCACTAAAGCTGGATGAATAACAATTATTTCTTCCAGAGCTAATAAGCTGCATGTCTCAAGGACAAAACTACTACTGAGATCTGTGCCAGAGGACAGAAAACAGGACTAATATGGTATTACTGTGTAAATGTTATAGACTATCATATGCTCTACTCTTTGTATTAAAATGGAAATGAGATTAATTATTTAATATTGAGATGCTTATTGTCATAACAATAAGAAACCAAAACAAAATTAATTGGGTATAAATGATAATCTAGAAAACACCCAAAGTAATTCTTTGACTACAATTCTGGTCTAAAATACACCAGAATTGAATAAAGAATACTGATACATCTTACTGTTTAAAGACGTGTAAGGCTTAACGGAAAAAAATTACTATAAGAATCTCAGGTTTTTGAGTATAGCATTAAAATATTTTCTACAATAAAATGTTAGAACTTCTTTTGATATTTTTTAAGGTGGAAGTTGGTTAACTAGGTTATAACCTAATAGCAAATACAAGTCACTCCAACCCCATGTACATTTCTTCCTTCATTCCCTTTGATGCAGTGCCAAGTATCTGGGAATATAACCCATAGCCTTCCTTACCCCTGAGCTACATCCTCGGCCCATGATCTATTCTTTTTTGTTTTGTTTTGAGACAGGGTCTCTGTAGCCTGGACTCCCAGTATTCTCCAGTTTCAGCCTCCTGAGTGCTAGGATTAAAGGTGTGCACCACATCCAGTCCATGATCTATTCTTAAAGCTAACTAAATAAACAGAAGAAATCTCAAATACTGTTAGAATGGTTTCTTAAAAAAAAAAAAAAAAAAAAAAGAGGAGCCAGGCAGTGGTGGCACACATGACCTTCACCTGCACAAAATAGGCGGCTATCTGTGAATTGGAGGCTAGCCTGGTCTACAACAGCTAGTTCCAAGACAGGCTCCAAAGCTACAGAGAAACCCTGTCTCAAAAAAAGCAATAAAACAAACAAACAAACAAAAAAAAACAAAAAAAGAGGAAGCCTAGTTTGGTAGTGCACGCCTTGAATCCCAGCACTAGGTAGGCAGAGGTAGGAGGATCTCTCTATGAGTTCAAGGACAGCCTAGTCTATATAGCAATCTCCAGGACAGCCAAGACTACATAGAGGGACCCTGTTCCAAATAAGAGGGGTAGGTAGCAAAATTTTTGTTGTTTAAATTAAATAGAAATTTTCATATTTTTTTCCAAGGGAGAAGTCACTGAGAAGGGAAAACGTAAGTAACCAAAGGGAAGTGCAATATAAATTAAAGAAGTTCATACTTATTTGGCTATAACTTTGTCTTAACTTGTCAGTATGAGTCTTCCTGTAGAAAAAAAAAAAGATTAAGGTACCAGGTATCACGGCACGAGGGGCTGAGGCAGTAGGATCATGAATGACAAGCCAGCCAGGGTCATAGATCAAAACCCTATTCAAAAAACCAAAAAGTAAAACTCCGTGTGTCTACTATTTTAATACTGTCGTCCTTTCTCCAAATTATACTATTTATAAAATATAAATAACATTCTTATGGCCTAGTCAGAATTAAAAGACCTCCACAAATAAAAATCATTTTAAGTGAGGCATATAAGTAATTTGGAGCCTTTGTCTATGGAATGGGAAGAAATAAACTACAGACAACAGTCAGGTTTGTTAACCTAAACATAATTTGAAGATACTCACAAAAATATTAATACAAATATAACACTATCAAGTTAGAAGTATATGTTCTAGAATTACTTTAAAAGTCCACACTATTTCTAACTCTTGAGAAATAGTTTTAATCTCATTAAATACTACATCTCAATGTTGAATAATTATTCCTCTTTAGAGACATATTTAATACTTGAAATACAATGGAATACTTTTATCAAATAGCATTTAATAAATGGAATAAATTGTGAGCCAAGATAATAAATAACTCATTGTCCTGCTAAAGGCCTACATCACATACTATATTTATATTTGTAGAGTAGGAGGGCAAGTACAGACTTGTTTGTGATCTGCAAGCCCATAGTTTAGAAACTACAATCAACCTAAATGCAAAACCCAGTTGATAATTCTTAAATGCCACATTTCTTTCAAATCTCATTTTAACTGTTAATAATGGTACTGAAGGAAGACATAGAAACTGACAATCTCTCAGAACATTACTGGATAATTTTTAAAAATGGTGGGAAAAGTATTGCTTAAAAAATAAGAAACAAGCCGGGCGATGGTGGCGCCTTTAATCCCAGCACCCGGGAGGCAGACGCAGGCGGACCTCTGGGAGTTCGAGACCAGCCTGGTCTACAGAGCTAGTTCCAGGACAGGCTCCAAAGCCACAGAGAAACCCTGTCTCGAAAAACCAAAAAAANAAAAAAAAAAAAAAAAAAAAAAGAAAGGAAGAAACAACATATAGAATTATAGTTATATCTATTAAAACCAGTTTTAATTTATTTTAAAGATATTATCTTTTAGATAGTAGCAATGAGTTAGGCATGAAAGTATATGCCCTTAAGCCAGAACTTGGAAGGCAGGACTTCTACGTTAAAGGCCAGCCAGGGTTACATAGTAAGCCCTACACTTAAAAAAAAAAAGTAACAATGAAACTTTCACTTTTTAACATCTGTATTTCATATAGTTATTTGACAAATAATACAAATCCATTCTTGTGAAGGAGTTACAAGTCTTTATTAAATATGATCACTAATATTTATTATCCATCAAAGTGGTTTATTATCCTCAAGTTTTCAATATAAAGAAATAAGGAATAATTTTTGCAAATAGAATTACTAAAATTGGAAATGAAATGCTATGTCATTACAAAATGAAGATATAGAACAGAACATTTTGATATTAATATGTTTGCTGATTAATTTTCAGTGCCAAATCAAAAATTTGAAGAGTACTCCCTGTACTTGAGAAGTTTTTTCATGTGAAAGCCAGCATACCTCAGTTGTAATAGATGTGCAAATATCATTACCAATGAGTGAATTAAATTACGATCTAGCAAAAATAAACAAAAGGCACTCTACGGTCACCATTATTCCAACGCTCTCCTCAGTGCCTATCAACTCACTCTTTCTGTGGAACTCTAAAGAAAAAATTCTTCTCCTTTACTGTTTTCTTAATAAAACAGCCTTACTAATTTAACCTTTAAAATTTACCTTTCTTAAAAGATTTGAGTCCTTTAACTGAAATGCCCCCTTTTTGAGGCTAAAAAAACAAGGGTGTTTTACTTCAATTCAATTGTGATCTCAGAGACCCTAAGTTACATTATCTAGTGATAAAACATCTGGCTTTATAGACACCCCCCCAAAGCCAGAAATTAATCATACCTTTATTTAAATTATAGCTTTGAAAGCAGGGTGAAAGTATCTGCTGAGGTCTCCCCAGCCTGCCACACACACACACACACACACACACACACACACACACACGCGCGCGCGCGCGCACACACACACACAGGCGCGCACCCGCACTTCACACACCTGACCTAGCCCAGATGCCACATAACTATTGTCAGTCTTAAAAAATTCTTTTTCAAATAATTAAGTTTCATATTAAAATAAAAAATGAAAGCAAGCTACTCAGCTGTCACTGCTGTGTAGCAGGAAAGTAGCAGAGTCTGCACTGACCTACTTCATATTAGCATCATGACATGGAAGCAGGCCAGGAAAATAATGAAAATTACTATACAACAGCTCTTAATTTTGTATTTAAAATTGGTTACTGTCTTGATATGTTCAACTGCTTTACATACAATGCTAGCTGCTTTATGATACCTTTGTCCTTAAATTGCAAGTTTTGTTATTTTAATAGTTATATTCAATGAGGAACCTGCCAGATACACGCTCAAAAAATCAAGGCTGTTTTTTTTCACATCATACTTAATTCTATTTTAAAACTTCTATTAAAAGCAATCTTAGACCAAATCCCAAATATTGCTTTCCATTTTAAAAATAGTACGCTTTAAAAAAAACTCAGATAATAAAGAATCCTACAAAATATTAATGCAAGTTCACATTCAAACAACATTTGCAATGATTCTAATAGAAGATGGACATATCTCTGTATTTATTAATACTGTTATCTGTCTTTAAGAGTTCAGCTAACACTGAAATACAGCAAATTCCCACAAGAAATATGAAACTAGGAAAGGATGTTCCATCTAGTTTCTTTTTAATAATTACACAAAACGGCAAGATCGTTTACATAAAAAAACTCACTTTACTGTGTAAATTAACACGTTAAAATAAAAACACTTTATGCTAAAGCAGCATTTCCTTTACAGTCAATACAAAAAAAAAAAAAAATTCCCCAGAAGGGAAATTCAGAGCGAGGATAAAGGAGGCAAACCCATCCAGAAACAGCGGCTATCCCAACTGAATGGAAAAGGCACGTTAGGTTTTATGCTGCATATGAATGTCGTTGCGTACAAATGTCTCGTTCGGTCAAAATTCACAATCCACTCCTCCTTCCTCCTTCTATGACTACAAAAGCAGTCAACACATTTGCCCATGCCAAGTTCCCAGTTCATGCCACGCTCGTGCAATGACTTAATCTTGACCCATATTTCCCTCACTGTACGTGCAAAATGCACAAATAACTTGCTTATCTGCTTACAATTGAGGAGGGGAGGGGAGCATGGTGTGTGTGCGGGTGTGGGTGTCTAAGGAGACGGGGGTGGGTGCAACCTCCCCCACCCCACCCCCGCCAGAGGTGCCACAGCCATGCACCCGAGCCGGCCGTGGAAACCCACCTTCAATGAATGCAGCAGCCTGCGCTCTGGGTGCCGCCGCCCCCCACCCCCTTTGCAGCAGAAAGGTGCCTAGGCTGTTTCTACCCCAGCGATGGAGGATCCTCTTACCAGATGGAGTTCTTGATCTTGTGTTGCAGAGCGCTGGCCTCGGTCCCTGGCAGCCCGGGCACAAGGGCTGGCAGAGCCACCCCGGGGTTGGGGGCGCTGAGGGGAAACTGCTGATGGGCATCGGGCTGCTGTGGTGGCGGCTGTTGTTGTTCCTCTGCCATCGCTGCTGGAGGGGAGGGAGGGAGGGAAGATGGGGGCGCGGGGAAGGGTGAGGGAAGAGACGCGGAGGGGAGGACGACGAGGGGAGGAGGAGGGGGAGGGGAGGAAGAGGAGGAGGAGGAAGGAAGCTGGATAAGCTAGGCCTATACCCCAGGGCTCGAGTGAGTCGCTTTCGCCGGCTGCCTGAGGGACATCCCCGGGGAGACCGAGCGGCTCCTCACGGCTCTCCTCACGGTTCCTCTCCCCGTTTTCCTTGCGGTTCTCGTCACGGTTCCACTCCCGGTTCTCCTCCACGGCCCCGCGCGTCACCGCGGCAGAGGCATGGCGGCGCCCCTCAGCCCCCCGTCAGCGGCCGGGGCTGGGGGGCGTCTGAAAAACGAGGTCCGTGGCCAGGCGCCCCCTCCGCCCCCAAATCCAACCCGACGGGTCTCTCCGGGGCCTGCCTCCCCCGGCCGCCCTCCCCCGGGGGCCTGGCGCCTCCGAGCTCCCCCGCGCCGCTCGCTCGCTCCCGGCCCCGCCGCCGCGGCCGCCGCTGTCCTGCCAGCCCCGAGCAGCCCAGCGCGCGCAGCCGCACTGCGGCCCGGCGCAGACGGCACAACACCTACCGCGCGGCCGGGGGGCGTGGACGCGCGTGTGCGGGCGCGGCGCGGGGGCCGCAGGGGGGCGCGGAGCGCGCGGGGCGGAGCGGTCGCGGGCCGCGGGCCCAAGAAGCCGCGGCGGGGGCCGGGAGGGAGCGGCCGGGCGGCTGCGACGGCCGGGAGGAC
Organism: Alexandromys fortis; assembly: GCF_014885135.2. Taxonomy (NCBI): domain Eukaryota; kingdom Metazoa; phylum Chordata; class Mammalia; order Rodentia; family Cricetidae; genus Alexandromys; species Alexandromys fortis. The sequence continues at coordinate 6,352,337 of NW_026067900.1, read as the reverse complement.
GGCGTAGTGGAGGGCGGGGGGAGCGGGCTCGCGTGACGGCGGGCGGGGTGGAGGTGGGAGGGAGGTGGGACCCGTGCGACCGCGCGGCGTGGAAGGGATAATGTATTGCTTCCTAGCGTGTAAGGTGAAACGAATCCACACGACCCCCGCCCCCACGAGCGCGCGCGCACACGCGTGTGTTGTGCCCCCCCCCCAATCAGTCGGGGTGGCTTCCTCCCTCAATCAGCGGACAGCGCTGAAGCAGGTGAGAGCTTGGAGGCGACTTCTCAGACTCCCCCCCCCCCAGAAGAGCGAGCGCCGCGAGGTGATTCGGCCTGGTTGGAAAATGGCAAATGAGGAGCTGGTTGAAGTGCTCCTCGGTCGGGCATTCAAAGCCCTCCAAATCTGGCCCCACTTTAGCCGTCCAATCACAGCCGCCTCCATCCCCCCTGCAAGAACTCCCAGCTCCAATCAGGGAAGTCTCCATGCCATCCCCGGCGCAGCAGATTCATTCTTCCTTGGTTCCTTTGCCCATGCTGCTCCCCACCCCCTTGCCAGGGCTGCCCTCCCTACTTTCTATTCCCAATCAGCCCAGGCTCTGAGACACAGCTCAAGTCGCGGCTTGTCAGGGTCCCTGGCAGCCAAGGCCCCTCCTGTTTCTCAAAGAAACACATGTAATACAACATGGAGGCACAAGCCCCAGCCAAGAACTCTTCCTCTGAGGCCAACTACACCCACCCCCGCCAGAGACTGCCCACCCGCTCGCCCTCTTCCCATTCACGCTCAGAGAGCTGTGCTGGCTGGGAGGGAGACGGCCCCCCACAAGTCAGTCCTCCTGGAGGAGTAGAAAGATGGGCTTTGCTAGGTGGGGCTGGTCTGGAAGGCTGGGAGCCTGGGTGTAGAAGACAACAGCCAAAGCCTCTGGCACCCGATGGAACAGCTGCGCAGCTCTCACTGACCTTTTTTCTGGGCCTGTGGCTGTCATGAGCCTTCCAGCTCTTAACTTTTCTGACAGGGTTTCTATCAGACTTCTACCTGTCCGATTTTTCTGGCCACTTTCCTGGGTGGACTTTGAGCTGGGAGGCTCTGCCACCTTTCAGACTTGTAGTGGGTGGGGAATCTGATTTGGCTTGGGTCGCGTGGTCTTTGGAGTGCTCTGTTCCTTGCCTTGGCCTGAAACGCTCTTGCTTTTGTCCATGTGGCCTCAGGCCTGGTTCACAGACTCCCGGCCCAGACTCACCCTGAATGTGTGTACACCTGGCTGGGTGGAGAGAAGGACACTTGTGTGCAAAATACAGTTTCTTCGTGAGAATACAGCTGGGTTCCGAGTGCCCAATGCACAGATTGTATCACACGAATGAGCCCCCTTTTCACAACCTAACGACACAACAGCTTTAGGCTAAGTGCAGGCGGCTGTTAGGATTTATTTTGCACATATGCCGGTGTTTCCTATGCACACTGCATTTTTCTGGCCCGGATAGAGTTCGCAGCGGCATAAGTGAAGAATAGCTAATGGTAGCTAATGCTTGTTGAACACTTACTGTGCAGTACTAGCACCTTGTGTACACGACTAGAGTTATGCTTCCCCAAAACTATGTAATACTAGCAGTCTCTGTATTTTACAGATGAAACAAAAGCTTAGAAACGTTAAATGACATTTTAATATAAGAGCCAGGGGTTTAAATTGTGAATGTTAGTTTTAGACCTCGCAAGCCGTTGTTGAACCTAGGGTTGTAATAGAAAATCTTGAATGCATATTTATCAATTCTATGTTCGAGGGGATATAAAAAGACAGGGAGAAGCCCGGCGGTGGTGGGTCTCACCATTAATCCCAGCACTCGGGAGGCAGAGGCAGGTGGATCTCTGAATCAAGGCCAGCCTGGTCTACAGAGTGAGTTCCAGGACAGTCGCCAGGGCTGTTACACAGAGAAACCCTGTCTCCAAAACAAAACAAAAAAGACAATGGAAAAAGTGGCCAACCCCTTTTTAAAATATGTATCTTTTTGACGAGAGAATAATGGCTTCACATTGCCACAACCTGAGGGGGAGATTCACCAAAGAAAGGTAACTGATACCTGCTAAAGACCTTAAGAAAAGGGAAGTCGAGAACCAAGATGTCTTTAAAAATAACTTCACTACCGGGTGTCGCACAGGCTGGCTTCCCGAGTGCAACTTCTGAGTTTTTAATAGGTTCCATAAAGAGCTACGTGTTTCACAGCCACCACTAGAGGGCCCTCCAGAGTTCCAGCCCCGATTTGCCCTCTAGCGGCGATTCCGAACAGAGTGTGTTTACGCAGATTTGGGACCTTCTGGACTGGCAGCAAGGCCTTTGTAGCAGACTTATAGAACCATTAGGTTCAGCCAGCCCTGAGAGGTTTGTGACTAGTAACAGACTGAAGAGATCCTATAACCAGAATGAGACTCCTTCCAGGAAAAGAAAGATCATTAATCACCCTTGACATTTGAGAGGTAAGTCTGGGCTTTGTTATAATTTTCATAGGAAACTGAATTTAAAAACTATGCTTTTAAGAAACCTGAGAAGAAAAAAAAAAGTGAAGTCACCTAAAAGACAAACACAGATTCAGTCGGTAGAGGCTAGACTTAGAAATGTGTTTCATTTTCTTAGGTTCAGGTCACTCCATGGGTGGTAACATAAAATACTTTAGTAAGTATGGATTTTTGAGATAGCATTGATTGCTGGGCAGTGGTGGCCCACACCTTTAATCCCAGCTCTCGGGAGGCAGAGGCAGGTGGATCTCTGAGTTTGAAGCTAGCGTGGCCTACAGAGGGAGTTCCAGGACAGCCAAAACTACACAGAAAAACCCTGTCTCAAAAAAA
>NW_026067900.1:6293367-6349502 GCF_014885135.2 Alexandromys fortis | reverse complement strand
TAAAAAAAAAAAAAAAAAAAAAAAAAAAACCAACAAAATAAAACAAAAAAATAACATTGATTTTGAGCACTGTCCAATCTCAGAGAGTATAAGTGTATTTCCCTTTGAGGGTGTGTATGACACTGGAAAAAAACAATCGGAGGAACACCCGTGTAATGGGGAAGAAAAGAAAAGCTCTGGTCTTGGAGTCAGATCTGGGGATTCAAATGCTATTTCACCTCTGTGGACAGGGAAGTAACGATGCACTCCATAGGGCTGTTGTAGGAAGCAGCATGGGGGTGGATATGTAAACCACTGAAGTGTTCGAGCAAGAGAACTGGCAGAGTGGGTTGTGAACACCCCAGGAGTAGACTAACTTATGCTAGTAGTCTGGGACATAATTCCTGACGTTTAGGTGTTTAGTAAATATCATTTAAATTCAGTAATTAACTTTAACTTTTTTCTAGTACTGCTATGTATATAAACCTCATCTCCTTTATGAAACTGTCTAGAGTGTGACATATATTTACACTATACTTACCTATAGTCATCTGGAGAAGAGGGAACTTCAATTGAGAAAATACCGCTGTAAGATCAGGCTATAGTCAAGCCTGTAGCACATTTTATTAATTAGTGATTGATAGGGGACAGCCCAGCCTATTGGAGGTGGTGCCACCTCTAGGCTGGCAGTTCTGGGTTCTTTAAGGCAGGTTGAACAAGCCGTGAGGAACAAACCAGTAAGCAGCAGCCCTCAGTTGCCTCTGCATCAGCTTCTGCTTCCATGTTTCTGCCCCGACTTCCTTCAGTGGTGAACTATGGTGTGGAAGTGTAAGCCACATAAACCCTTTCCTTCCCAACTTACTTTTCTTTTTATTGTTTGTTTTTCAAGACAGGGTTTCTCGGTGCAACCGTCCTGGCTTCCTGGAACTGGCCTTGAACTCACTGGGATTTGCCTCTGCCTCCCAAGTGCTGGGATTAAAGGTGTGCACCACCGCCAAGCCCCAACTTGCTTTTGGCCATGGTGTTTGATCACAGCAATACCAAGCCTGACTAAGACACAGGGGAAGACAGATTTCAGGTAAAGGACACAGCATGAGCAGTGATGGGCATCCATGTGATGAAAGAAAAATGCAAAGTCCTGAGTCATCTGTGGCCTGATCCTTAATGAAATATACTTGACAGAAAAGGTAGTGGGGAGTCTCTGGGTGTGGCTTTAAATCTACACCCAAAGTTTTAGTGACTTGACTATATGCTTTTTGTTTCAGATTTCTTAAAGATATAACATTTAATTCTAGTCTATCAGTCTACCTTACAAAACAGTGTTCTGTTATTAATTATGATTGTCCTGTCAAAAGATGATGGGGCCTAAAGTTGGTTTAATCACTGATAATATTAAGTGCTATAAACGATGGTGGCTTAACATAGAAATGATAAATTCTACCCCATTATCTGTTTTGTCTCATCTTAAACATATAAATATCGTCTTTCCCCTGGTTGTAACATCCTCTGTCTTCTTCCATCTCAAGCCTTTCCTTCTAGGAGCTTAAATGTAAGAAGTCCCCCACCCCATGTCATTTAAAAGAACCAGACAAGAAGTCCTCCTGTCCTCTTTACCCCTTCCTTGCCCAATTTCTGTTATTTTTATTTCAGAAACTAATGAGTATATCTTTGGGCTTAATTGTCTTTCAAAATTCAAGTTGTCCGTGGAGGGAGTGCTATGTCAAGTTCCATGGTTATAGTATGATGTACAGTCTCGCCTTTAACTGTGTTGAGAGAGGGGGAGAAGTGGAGACGGAGATAAAGAGGAAGCGATTACAAAAGAGACAAGTTGCAACGTTTAAAACTAAGTGAGCATTGGCAAATTTGGGCAGATGTTCTAAATGCCTAGTATACTAAGAGGCCCAGTGTGGAAATGTGAGTCCTGTTGGAGCACATGCCTTTCATCCTGAGATTAAAATGATGGCCTAGGAAGGCCAGGTAGCTGAGTAAGGCTGTTCGTGCTGTCTGGCTAGGAGATCCTACCCATGCAAGCCCTTCTTTCAAGTTCCCTTTGCTTATCTCTAAGGACTGTGGCTAAAGTTCATATAATATACTTAGCTGTTCAAGTGGAAGGTATAAAAATGAATGCCAAATGCTGCTTGGATTTCATTTAGGAAAAATTTCCTCTGTTTGGTAGTAGATACATGTTTATGTTGACCTGAATTCTCTCATATTAAGGAGGGTTCAAGTTAATATCAACTGTCTGAATTTCAAAGAAAGTGTTTACTTTTACTTGGGTCCAAAAAGGTCCGAAGTAGAAATCTAATACCTCAGAAATTCAGGCCAGCTGTAGCTCTGAACAGAAGCATGTGACCTAAAACTATATTTACCTAACTTTAAAAGTGACAATGAATAGACCTTCAGAGCCAATCCTGTGTACAGTGAGGAAGTCAGTGCAGGTGTAGGCTGAACTGGAGGGAGCCTAACCAGTAATCCACAAATTATTTCAGTTCAAGGTAAAAGTAAAGTACATACAGTATACAAATTATTATTCTGGGACCTTGAAAAAATTTAAACACAAGTGTCAAAAAAGATACTGTTCTTATCTTCAAGAGGTTTGTAAATGTAATTGGAGCACTAAACATACAGATTTTTCTTAAAACAGGACAAAATACAAGCCTCTTGAATTTGCTCTGAAGAGCCTGTTCTTTCTTTCTTGGGTCTGTCTTTTCAGATTCATGTACAATCAGGAGTCTACTGGAACATAGCTCATAGTGAGACTACACACACATATATTATAATCTTATATTTCAAGATAGTTTGTACAAGAGCTTTGCCCCAAAAAAGTTGGAAATGGACTAGCAAATCAATCCCTTTCTTATAGAATATGACCATGACAATGAGAAAAGGCTAGGCAGTTGTCAGGAAAACTGGTAGCTAAAAGACACAAGAGAAGGCCTCCTTCAAAATCATTCGACATCAGTTACCAGTGGAGGCGGAGAATAAGCAGGAGCTTACAGAAGATAAGATAGTTGCTTGGTGAGCATAGAAACCTGATAGGATTTAAGCAATTTTCAGGTGGAGCACTAAAGTAAGAAGGGCACGAATGAGGAAAAACGGATCAGTAGCCTGGCACTGGGAGACCCAAATAACACAAGTGACCTCATACACTCTGAAAGAGAGCTAGGGGAAAAAAAAGTTCACTTAGATGCTATCGTGATTAATTTTCATTATCAATTCAATTATATGAAAACAACACCTGGGCATTAATAAGGCCATTTTTAAGGTGTACCATATGTGTGTGCTTCAGGGAAGACTCACTCTGAATGTAAGGGATTCCATCCCATAGGCTGGGTTCCAAGACTGAGCAAAGTGGGTGAGTACCAGCATTTGTCTATCTCCACTTGCTGATCCATTTAGATGCAGGCTCACACCCCTATTGGTTCAGTCTGAAGCAATTCCTGCCACTACACCTGCACCATGTATTTTCCAGTGTGTTTTCCCAGCCATGATGGGCTATACCATGTGTCAAAACAAATCTCTTTACCCTAGAAAAGGTCTCATATATCCTAAGCTGGCCACCATATCAATGACTGTCCGATCCTTCCTCTTCTGTATGGTGCTAGGAATTGAACCCTGGGCTTCATGCATGCTAGTGAAACATTCTACTAACTAAGCTACATCTCATACATCTCAAGCCCCAGTTTTTTCTTTCTTTCTTTCTTTCTTTCTTTCTTTCTTTCTTTCTTTCTTTCTTTCTTTCTTTCTTTCTTTCTTTCTGCCGCTCCTATTTCAATACTTTCTTTTTTTTTTGAGACAGGGTTTCTCTTTATAACAGTCCTGTCTGTCCTGGAACTAGCTCTTGTAGACCAGGCTGGCCTCAGACTCACAGAGATCCACCTGCCTCTGCCTCCCAAGTACTGGTATTAAAGAAGTGTGCCACCACCGCCGAGCCATTAAGTTGCTTCTTGTCAAGTATTTGGTGATAGCCATGAGAAAAGGTGACTAATCCGGTTACCAGTGCAGCTCTAGCAACTTATTTGTGGTGATATTTTGTTTGTGATCTAACAAATATAGCTTGCCTGAAGATCAGGGTGCAGAGCTAAGCCACTAGTTAGCCATAGAGGCCAGGCAGTGGTGGCTCACACCTTTAATCCCAGCACTCAGATGGATCTCTGTGAGTTCAAGGCCGCCCTGGGCTACATTGATCCAGTCTAAAAGAGAATTAGAGCTAGGTAGTGGTGGCTCATTCCTTTAATCCCAGCACTAGGGAGGTGGAGACAGGAAGGGATATGACTGGACAGAGAGAGGAGTGTAAGGTAGGAGATGACAGGAGCTCAGGAGTCAGTCTGAGGGCTCATAGAGACAGGATACCCCATTCGGTCTGAGGATTCTGTAGAGGTAAGAACTAGTGGCTGGCTGCTCTGCTTCACTGATATTTCAGCTTTGACTCCCTAATATCTGACTCCAGGTGTTTATTATTAAGACCAATTAGAATTCATGCAACACGTATTTGTCTTCTGAGACCTCAGGAACAGTCTTCCTTCAATAGAGTTGTCTGCATACAAAGATATTCCTGATCACCCGAGGGACTCACTCATTGGTTCAGAATTGCATCTTCTCTGGAGTGTTTCCTTATCCTCTCCTGCTCCACCCACTCTTCCACCTCTTTTATGTGTCTTCTATAGTACCGTACACAGCCTGTGTCAGACACTGCCCCATTATAGACTTATTTCTTGGTTCCTGTTTCTGCCCTTCCTATGTCCGTGACTCTATACAGTGAAACATATGTGGGCAGGAAGTGTGTTTTCATTTTCTGTATCTACAGCATAAAAGGTAGTCGATACTAGAATAGCCAGACAGTCTGTGTTTATTGAACTGAGTTAGTGAGTTAGAAAAAGTCTAGGTTAAAAAACAAAAGCTTTAATAAAGGAAAAGGGAATGGGCTAGCAAGAAGGCTTGATAATGTATCTGTATAATACTAGGAAGTTGAGGGCTTAATTTGTACTTAACAATTCTTCTCTCTGTGACACCGTACAACTTTTCTCAGCTACAAATTTTCTCTGTTAAGGCTGACATCTGGTGCTGAGACTGGAGCCTACTGCTAAAGGCATTCAGGCCAGCCCATTGTTCTCAAAGAAAATGGTCAGTTATGTCCAATTTCTCATGTGGATACAGATCCACACTCTTGGATGGGCCAGGCTTGAAGCTTACTCTCAAGGGGGGGTGTATGGGTGTGATAGGCTAACATTCCACTTGACCTCAGCCCTACTCTTTCCCTCTTTGGACTTATTCTCCCCCCTGGTAGATGGGGTGATTACCAAAACTCCCCCACACAATTACTTTATGGATTCAATGAAAACCACTCTTGAAGTTACTCTCTCAATTCTTTATGTATAGTAAGAGATAAATACTTGTGGTTTTTCCTTCTTTTCCACTTCTGGGAGGAAGAGAAGGGAAGTGGTAGAGGACAAGACAAACAGAGGACTATTGAAAAGCAAAGTGGACCCAGGTATGGTAGTATATCCTTTTATCCTAGAACTCGGGAGACACTAAAACAGGATGATGAATTTGTGGCCAACCTGGGCTACAGAGTGAGTTCAAATCTAGCCTGAGCCTACATAAAGAAACTGAAAAGAAAAAAAATTAGCCAAGAAACAAAAGTGACAACAGCCTGGTTATTGTGTCACTGCTTAAAATCTGGTGAAATATGGGTACTTACCAGCAGCCACACTGTTCCTAAGTAGCTACCGCTAGAGAGTCCTTGATCAGAGCGTGGAAGGACACTCGGACACTGCCAACAGATAGCAAGATAGACCAACACTAGATGGCAAGGGGTAGACTTGCCTACACCAAGGAGAGAACATAGAGATCCAACAGTTACCGTCTGTTATTGTTTGACTCTGACATGTCCCCTACAGCTCATGTTTTTATTATTTATTTATTTGGTATTGTAGGAGAGGGGATTGTGTGTGCCACATCAGCTGTGTGGAGGTCAAGGGGCAACTTTGTGAATACCTTTACATGGATTCTGAGAATTAAACTTACGTCATTAGGCTTGTGTGGCAAGTATTTTACATCCTATTTTTTTTTATTTTTTTATTTTTTATTTTTTGGTTTTTCGAGACAGGGTTTCTCTGTGGCTTTGGAGCCTGTCCTGGAACTAGCTCTGTAGACCAGGCTGGTATCGAACTTACAGAGATCCGCCTGCCTCTGCCTCCCGAGTACTGGGATTAAAGGCGTGCGCCACCTGCTTCTTGGTCAAAAATCTTTAGTTTGGGGCTGGAGAGATGGCTCAGAGGTTAAGAGCACTGATTGTTCTNAACTAGCTCTGTAGACCAGGCTGGTCTCGAACTCCCAGAGATCCGCCTGCCTCTGCCTCCCGAGTGCTGGGATTAAAGGTGTGCGCCACCATCGCCTGGCAGTATTTTACATCCTAAACCATAGCCTCAGGTTTGTGTTTGAATGCTTGTTTCTCAGGCGGTGGCACCATTTAGGAGATGGGCCTGTAGCTACTCTTTCTCTGTCCCACCTGCCATCTCCCAAATAACCACACAGAGACTTCTTATTAATTATGAAAGCTCATTCAATAACTTCGTCTTGTTTCTCACTAGCTCTTATAACTTAAATTAATCCATTTCTATTAATCTGTATGCTACCACATAGCTTTTTTGCTTCATCTTCATAGTTCTCATACTGCTCACTTTGTGTCTTGCTCTTCTTCTTCCCAGCATCCTCTGTGCCTGGATAGCCTACCTAGCTATTGGCCATTCAGCTTTTTATTAAACTAATCTAGGTGAAATATCTTTACATAGTGTAATCAAATATCTCACAACATAGGCCTACCTCGTGGAAGTGGGCCTCTAGTGGGCCTTTGGGTATAATACAGCCCTGCTTCTGGCTTCAGACTTGTTTCTGGTCCACCATCATGTAAACAGCTATTACATGCTCCATGGTCTAAGACATTCCGCTACGTCTTCCCGGCTATCGTAAACTATAACACTTTAAATCTGTGAACCAAGATAATTTTCTTCCCATAAGTGTGTCTCCCCACCACCTTTGCCCTTTTACCCAGAATTGAATGTAGGACCTCACACATGCAGTTCAAGTGTTTTATCATTGAACTATATCCTCCAGAAGTTCTTAAGTTGTTTCTACCAGGTATTTAGGTCACAGTAATACAGAAGTGACTAATACCCAGACTCAGAAAATTCTGAGTCTATAGAGAGGTGCCACAGCAATCTCTCCAAATAACAACCCCAGTCCCAAAGAGAGAAGAGTAGTTAATTTATCATTATTATTAATTATTATTATTATTTGTATGTGCTTGTGTGTCTCTGTGTGTGTGTGAGGGGGGGGGCGGTTTCTCTGTGTAGCCTTATGTGTCCTGGAACTTGCTCTGTAGACCAGGCTGGTCTTGAACTCATGGTTATCTGCCTGCTTCTGCCTCCTAAGTGCTGGGATTAAAGGAGTGTGCCACCACCACCCAGCAAGAAGGTATTTATAGTCAGTTGGAAAACTTCAAAGACTACTCATAGGAATTCCAAAACAGTATTTCTCCTGGGGTTCCTAAAGAAGACAGGCCAACTATTCATGTTAAGGTCTTTAAAAGTCCACACAATATAAGGTGTAAGGGCCTATTCTTTCTAGCTTTTCTAGGAAGGGTTTGCCTAGTCAGTGTTACAATCTGTTAAAGTTATCTCCCAGTGGACTCTAAACAGGCTTCTTAGTAGGCAAGGATTGATATGGCAGGGATGGGAGTAGAATTCTAACAGGAAAGCTTAGCTCAGTTTTTCTGTTTGAAAATGTTAAATCCTCAGTGTTAGAGAAGGGAAGTGGTTAGAGGTCACAGTTCTGCGGCCAGTGTCTCCCATCCCTGTGAAAGGATATTTTCAAAAAGGCCATTGAAGAGACTACCCAATTTGTTTGAAAGGCAAACAACTCAAGACTAAATACCCCTTACTGATGTGGATGAAAGTCATCTTGTTGTTTTCAGTATTCTCAGAAACGTCATGGGGGTGGGCTTAAATTTTCTTTCTGTGTCAGAGAAATGTAGTTTCTTTAAAAAAAAAAAATGTTTCGGTGGACGGGTGGTTAAAGCATGTTTCTACAATTTGGATAAATTCAGGGTCTTGGATCTGGCGGAACAAGTTTGATTGTAACCTAAAGTCACCTCTGTGATCCTTACACAAGCTGCAGACTGAGCAATGACACAGGCGTCAGCCTCCATGGCTGTTGGACACTGAGACTCTTGGATGGACTTCTGAGATATATGTTGATGGATCCCTTTTTTTTATTTTATGAGTTTTTTAATATAGTATAAAATACTTCAAAAAAAGAAAAAAAATGTTTGAAAATAAAAATGGCAAAATCAGGGTGCTACTTGTAAATGAGGTTCCATGGTTTTCTGAAAGAGTTTAATTGAAGATCCTGTGTAGGAAGGGAGGTTAAATAAAGATTTAAGGGTGGAGGAAATTTATCTCTACATACAGTTAGGGAATTAGAGAAAAGACTCAGGTGGGAGCGTGGGGCAACAGATCTGGGAAGAAAAGTGCCAGCAATGGTGCAGATTTTTTTAGGAGATGGTATCAGGGCTTGGAAAAACAAACCAGAACATTTGTACTGTACATATTGGCTCCAGACTATGGAGAAGGTAGAAGAAATGTGGGCTTCGTGAGTCTCGGGTCCTTCCCTAGCAAGCGAAGTGATCAAGATACCACCAGCTTCTTCCCTTCATGTGCTTGTAATGTCTAGGTAAAGTGCTCTTGCTGACCCTGGACGGCAAGGAACAGAGCAGGAGCAAGAGACTCCAGGGGAACTTGCTGTCTCATGCCATTTCTTCCCCTGTCATCACTAGCTACCGGTTTCAAGCAGAAGCAGAGAGCTAGAGGGAATCTTTTCTACAGAGTAGAAGAATACAGTACAGGAACCCTGTAGGCTTATGGAAGCTCCAAGCTCAACAATTAGAAGATACAGCACACACAGAGTTGACAAATGAAAGAAAGGGGTAAGAAGTTATTTTACAAGTTTATAATTTTTAGAAAAGCATAAGTATGTAAGTAAACCGTGTGCCTGTGTTACACACAAAACAGCTATTCATTTAGGATGTGTTATTCAGAATTAGTACAGTGATTTTTAGAGCTTAAAACCACTGTTTTCCCTTCTTATAGTGAGATAGGGCCTCCGATGTGGCCAAGCTGGCCTTGAGCTCTCAACCCTTTTCCCTCATTCTCCTGAGAGCTAGTATTATAGACATGTACCACCATGCCTGTAAAAGTGTGATTTTTGCCTAGTATGGTGGTCTCAGCACTCAGAATGCAGAGGCAGGCAGACCTCTGTGAGGTCAAGGCCAACCTGGTCTATACAGCAAGTTCTAGGGCAGCCAGGGCTACATAGACTCCGTCTCAAAAAAAAAAAAACCTAAAACAAAACAGTGATTTTTGTTCATTTTATTTGTACATCTCTATGAGAGTATGCCATATGTGTGGGTGCTCACAGAGATCAGATGAGGATATTGGATTTCCTGCAGCAAAAAAGTTCCAGAAAGTTTTGAGTTGCCATATATGGGTGCTGGGAACCAAACTTGACTCTTCTGGAAGAATAACTAGTATTCTTAAATTTTGAGCTTTTTCAGCCCCTTAAATGTTCTTTTTGAAATAAAAATCCTAATAGAAAAGTATTAACGATAGAATCTTTTGAAACAATGACAATATGATAAACTTCAACAAAGTAAGAGTTCAAGAAATATTGAAGATAAAGTTCAAGTGTCAATGGAATAGGAGAAAAAAGTAATTAATTCATATTTGTCTAACTACAATGTGATTAAAATTAAAATCTAGATTAGATTTTCCCAGATCTGCTTCAGTAAAAGGCCAAACAGTAATTATTTCAGCTTTATGATCTATATGGTCTTCTGTCACAACTTAGATCTTTTTGCTTTAGTATGAAAAAGCAGTTGTAGATAAATTAGTACCTGAATGGTGTGCCAGTGTTCTAGGAAAACTTTATTTACAAAGGGAAGGAACAGACCAAGTACTATTCTAGATGATTGAACATAAGAGTGTTAGGATAAAGCCTTGTTGAACAGATAGAAGTTCTGAACATAAGATAAAAATACACACAATTAAGAGGCAGGGGAAAGTCAACAATCTGTCATTCAGGGACAATGGATGAAATTTCTTTAATAAATGGAAATAATTTAAAATTTGGCTAAAAATGACAACATATCTAACTATGTTATTTAGAATATGTTATAAACAGGCTATGAAGGGACGGGAAAGATGGCTCCATAATTTGAGAGCACTTGCTGCTCTTTCAGAGGCCTGGGGTTCAGCTTTCAGCAACTACATGACAGCTAACAGCTTTCTGGAACTCCAGTTCCAGGGGCTCCAACACCCTCTTCTGAACTCTGTGGACGCCAGCATACACAAAATGTACAGACACACATGCAGGCAAATTACTCATACACAAAGAAGAAAATGCATAATTTAAAAAGGAGTCTTTGAGGCTATTTCAGCTCTGTCATAGATGGTTTTTTTTTTCCTTGTAATGGATAAGTGCTTAAACATGTAACTGGTAGAGGTAGAAAAAGTGTAAAAGAAAAGCCCCATGGCTTCAGAACGGTCATTCTAACTGTAGAAGTTTAATGAAATGGGTAAAGTTCAGAACTGGGCAAATGTTCACTTGAGTGGCTATTTAGCTGTGCGATATTTTTATCTGTGAATTCATAACATTAAGCTGATTTGAAATAAAACATCATACGAAGAAATATTATATGGTTACTACCAGAAGAAATAAGGTAACGGTGTGTTAGACTAAACAAGCAAATTGAATGTATAAAGAACTTGACATTCCTACTGATGAAAATAAATTCCATGAGAAGTTTTACTAACAGAGAATCTTTATAAATCATACACTAAATTATCAAAATCATGATTATCACAGAATGCACACAGTAAAAATTTACAGAAATGTAAGAACAGAAAACGTCAGAACTCTGGAAAACTAACACATACCTCAGAAACGGACAGAACAGGTAGCGACTGAGTTTGAACATCACAACAAAGCAGCTTGCTTGAGTAAAGGACTTTGGCCGCAATAAACAGTGAGTGTCCAGTGTCTTCAAACACATATGAAACATTAACCCGCTGCTAAAGCACAAGGAATAAGTTAATAAAGTCCCAGATAAGAAATCATTTAGATCAGGAAATGATAGTACACTCTTTTAATCCCAGCACTTGGGAGGCAGAGGCAGACGGATCTCTATGAGTTCAAGGTCAGCCTGGTCTACAAAATGAGTTCCAGGACAGCCAAACAAGGCTACACAGAGAGACTCTTCTTGAAAAACCAAAACAACCAAACAAACAAATAAACAAAAACATTTAGATTACAGTCTTTGATTACACTGCTCCTTGGCAGCACGTCTTTTCTGTCCTTTATCAGCTGTTGCTCTCAATTAAATGTTGGTGTTTGCCCTTCTGGTGTTCTCCTTCTAACTATGAGATAACGAACTGACTCAGGAATCTGGCCACATGGAGCAGGAGGGATGACTTTGCTCCTTTGGGAGTCTTTTAGAAGCATGCTAGGAGCATTAGTAACTCTAGAAATACAGTCCTTGGACGGACTTCATGTCCATTTTGATCACGTAGGTCATTCTTTTGGATGGGGACTGATACTATCATTTACTTTATGCCTTCCTGCTGACTAGTCATGAGAATCCATGTACTTTTGTTTATATTGGTTTTCTCTTTGTAAAACATCTTTCCTTTTTGACTAACTGTTGTTATTTTGTTTGCCCTTATATTGATTTGTAGGCACTTTTAGATGTGAGCTTATTTATTGGATATATTTACAACATACAAGATATGTTATATATACTTGTATAGCAAATATCTTTTACTAGATTGTGTTCTTATTTTGATGATGTCTTTTAAAAGATCTATTTTTTATTACTTTTGATTATGTATTGGTGTATGTATATTCATATGATTATGTGTACTCAAGTGCAGGTGCCCACAGGGGTAAGGGCTGTGGGATCCCCTGCGGCTGGATTTACAAATGGTTATGAGCCACTTGATATGGGTGCTGGAAACCATACTCTTTAATGCTAACTTTTGACAAATATATTTTATTTGTGTGTGTGTGTGTGCCTGTAAGAGGCCAGCGGTTAACCTCAGCTGTCATTTCTCAGGTACTATCTACCGTGTATTTATTATTTTTAAATGACTTTATTTGTTTGTTTATATGTATGCATGATGGTCAGAGGACAGCTTTTAGGTGTTGGTTCTCTAACCTACCACCTAGGTTAGAGTCCCTAGGTTGAGTCCTAGGGATCAAATTCAAGTTGTCAGGCTTGGTGTCAAGTTCCTTTACCCACAACATCATCTCATTGACTCTGTCTTCTTTGTTTGGTTTTTGGTTTTGAGACAGGGTTTCTCATTGATCTGGAACTCAGTGGGCCAGACTGGCTGACCAGTAAGTCTTAGAGAGTCACCTGTCTCTGTCTTCCCAGTGCTGGGGCTACAAGTGAGTACCATCTTGCCTGACTCTCTTTATATGGGTTCTGGGGATCTAGTGCAGGTCATCTGGCTTGGCAGCAAGTGCCTTACCATCTAGCCATTTACCAGTCATGAAGGTGTTTCTCAAATACCTTTGCAGGGCAGGTGTAGTGGTAATGCCTTTTCTTCAGTTGTTTCTGGCTAAAAGTCCTTATTTTTTCTTCTCTTTAGAAAAGCAGCTTCATGAGATATAAAATTCTACTTTGACAAAGCTTTCCTTCCAGCACCCTGCAGCTTTCTTTCCGCTGTTTATAGCTCACATAATTGCTGATGAGTTGTCTAATTTTGATCTGCATTCTCTCTTCATAAAATTTCTTCTTATATCTGACTGCCTTTATCTTTTATTTTGAGTGGTTTGGATATGATGCTTCCAGGTGACTTTATTTTTGTTACTCTTATTTATCCTGCCTAGGATTCTCTGACGGCTCTTGTTGATGCCTTTTCATTGCTGTAACAAGTACCTGAGGTACTCAGCTTGTGAAAGGAAAAGGCTTATTAGCTCATAGTTTTGGAGGCTTTAAGTCATGTTTGGCTGACCCCATTGCTTTTGGTTAGTTATGTATGTAGCACATCATGGTGGAGTCAGTGGTAGAAGAAAGCTGCACTCCTCATGGCCGGGACGCCAAAGAATGGAAAAAGAGACTAAAAATACTGGCAGTTGGGATACTGTTCTCCTTCCCCCTACCCCAAGACAGGGTTTCTCTGTGTAACAGCCCCAGTTGTCCTGAAACTAGCTCTGTAGACCAGGCTGGCCTCAAACTCACAGAGATCTGCCTGCCTCTGTCTCCTGAGTGCTGGGATTAAAGGCGTGCGCCATCACCACCCGGCTCCTGTTCTTCCTCTTCATGATGTACCTCAATGAGAAAAGACTTTGTAGTAGGTCCCACCTTACCTTCATCGGCTTGCTTCCCTATGGTACCAGCAGTGGGAAAGTCGTTAACATGTAGTCAGCCATTGGAGACAGATTACAGTAGCTAGCCATTACAGATTCATAGTCCCCTCCTCGCCTCTCTCCTCCCGGTCGTTTTTAATCCTTGGACTCTGGAACTTGGACCACTGGCCCCAGGTTTTCAAACCTGAAATCTCGAAAACACAAAGACTATTGGAATAGCAGGGCTGAATTCCACCAATCAAAATGAATCACTTCTGATCTCTTACCACAGAGCTGCCACGCTGTCAGTGCCTTTCCACCCATCCATCTGCCCTCACTGAATGACAGGAACTGAAAAAAGAGAGCAGCTCCCAGTAACAACTTCCACAGACTGTTCCCACGCACTGTGCTTAATAAACCCCCTTTGCTACACTGATCAGACTTGGGTGAATTCTTTCACTGTTTACAACTCCAGGCCACAACATTAACATCTCTACCACTAACTGCGGGCCAGGAAGTTTTGCTGCCAGTCTGAGCTTTTATTCGGTTTAGTGCTTGTCAACATGGGTTGACAAGTTGACAGTCGAGACTCCTCCCTGGTGAGCCAGTATTTTGGTAGTCTTTCCCATCGGTGGCTCTAACCTACAATGGAACCAGCATAGAGCTTCTTCCCAAGGCTGGTTTCTTTTGCTGGCTCATCCTTTATGGCTACCCTCGTGTATTCTCCAGGTCTTCCATGGCACATGATCATGTGGTAGGTTTTAATTTGTTTGATGTTGCCTTACACAGTGTGTATTTCCTGAGCTGTTTTCACTTGCCACAGGAATCCCAACATTCTGACTTTGCTTTTTCCTTCTCCGTGCGTCTCTATGACACCTAGTTAGTGAGTTCACACTCTCTTAAGTCTTTTGCTACAGATGTAAATCCTACATTTTAAGATTAAAAAAATTATACATCTCCAATCTTCTGTTCTGGTCCCTTCGATGAAGCACTGTGGAGTCGGTCCTTCACAGGCTGCCCTGGCTCTTCAGGACCACTAGCCGAGCTATGCTTGTTATTTTCTCCTTATTGGTCCTCCTGTCCCCACCCTGGTTATTCTCTGACCATCATAGGAACCCTCCCTGAAGTATTTGCCTCATTGCTCGGGGAAGTGGTGGGTTTACTGCTTTGTAAAGGAGAACTGCATATTCTTAAAGCAGTTGAGAGTGGCAGCTCTCAATAGGGAGGGTTTGGTTACTCCAGCAGACTCCTGTGTTTTTAGCTCAGTCTCAGAATTCAAGATTCCCATTGATATCAATGCAAATATTCCAGGTGTTACAGTCCAGTTCCATACACACAGAGACTCAACTATAGGAGATTACAGTTTTCTTGTTGGGAATTTGAACAGTTTTTGGAGAGAATGTCAGTAACAGTTAAGTTTTGGGCTTAGTGATAAGTTTCCTCTGCCTTCCCACCATTGGAAACAGAGCCACGTTATATGCTGCTGAGGGGGCCCTGCAGCTTTTCCCTCATCTTTTTAACTGTTTGTTAGTTGCTCTCAGTTTTCACCCTCATCTACAGCATCAATCCAGGTTAACATTAGCAACAGAAACTCATAAACTGTCAGATACATCAATCTACCTAAGATAATTATTTTCGTTGATATATTATCCCTGTTGACAGCTTTCTACATTTGCGAAGCTGGATGCTTCCCTCACTGACAGAGATAGTGGCCTTTCCATCAAAGCCATGGAGACTCCATGTCCCTCATCTTACCTATTTTCTTAGATGTCATCAGTACCAACCCTGGTTGGGTTCCTTGTTTTCCCTTGTTTAACAATGATGTTCTGCTATAATTCATCTCAGCCTTTAGCATGCATGGCCTCCGTGCAACTAGAGTCCCAGTTAACTATGCTTTGAATGAGCATCCCAAACACTTATGCCCAGTGTTTTCAGCCAGTTGACAGTTCTTAACATTTTTGTTTTGTTTTTATAGTAAATCAATTCAGAGTTCTTTAACAAAAATGTCTCAGATTGTAGTTTATAAACAGTAGAAATGCTGCATCACTACCCGTGCTGGGGGCTGAGATCCAGGGACAGACAAACCCAGAGTCTGACTGAGACTCTGTTTCAGACATGGTACCGTACATGTGCGCTTACATGGAAGGAATGAACAAGTCCTCTCGACCTCTTTTGTAGGAATTCCAACATCATTCATGAGAGCCGAAATCATCTCGCACAGGCCCTTCGGTACCACTGCAGTACATATAACTTTTAGAGGACACAACAGCATACATATAACATACAAATTCACCATTTTAAAGTAATGAGCTATTCTACAATAATCAATAGCTTTGAGTATATGCACAATAGTATGTAAGCATCACACTATCTACTTCCACAATTTTCAAAGTACCTTGGAAATCAACTCCATGCCCACTGAGGAGTTTCTTCTTGGCATCTCTTTTTCTCATTTGATTACTACAAATCTGCCGATTATTTTTATGCATTTGCTTATCATAGATATTTCAAATAAATGATATCATATAAAATTTGGCTTTTTATGCCTGTTGTGTTTCACTTGGCACAATGTCTTTAAGGTTCATCCATGTTGTACCATGTTATCAATCAGTATTCCAGTCCTTTTTATGGCTGAGTAATATTCGATTGTATAAATACATTTTATTTATTTACGCTCACTTGTTCCCATCTTTTGGCTGTTGTGAACAGTATTGCTGGAAACATGTGTATACAAGCTTTTGTTGCACATCTGTTTTCAGTTCTGGGTGTGTGTCTAGGAGGACAGTTGCTGAGTCATCGATGGTTAGTTCCTATGTTTAGATTTGGAAGAACTGACAAAAACATCAGGTGTTTTGAGATGGGTTGTCCCTCTATCTATTATTTCCTTTTTTTTTTTCTTTGCTGCCATGCTTGGATAACTAAAATTTCTTCACTGCCACTAAGTTTTGCTCATTCATTTCCTTTCCAAAACCTTTTAAAATAAAGCCTACACCAGTGTTCTTGGTGAGACTCTATCCCTGTCTTTTTAACTTCATCATGATGTGTCATCTCCAGTTTAGCTCTAATCCTTATTTCCAGTCCAGACTTCACTCTCACACATCTTTTTCCAAGCCCTCCAGATAAACAAGTTCACTCATAATTACCTGAGCGTCATATCGTCTTTCCAGTTCTTCTGGTTTTCCTGAGATGTTTCTTCATTCAGTCCTTAATCATGAGATGGGTAGATTAAAAAGTATTCATGACTTAATTACTTAACATAAGCCATTTTCTCTCCCGTTTAACCTTTGAATGCGAGTGTTTTGATCTAGTTAGAATTTTATAGTACTCAATCATAGATTGTCATAAAATTTTTAGAAAAGAAAAAATTTCAGAACATTTTTAAATTTTTGTATATATATGGGTATTTTGGTTTTTGTTTGTTTGTTTGTTTGTTTGTTTGTTTTTCCTTTTTCGAGACAAGGTTTCTCTGTAGCTTTGGAGCCTGTCCTGGAACTAGCTGTTGTAGACCAGGCTGGCCTTGAACTCACAGAGATTTGGCAGCCTCTGCCTCCCGAGTGCTGGGATTAAAGGCATTTGCCACCACCACCAGGCTGTATGGGTGTTTTACCTCCATGATATGTGAGCCCTGTGTGTGCAGTACTTAAAGATACCAGAAGAGGTCATCAGATCCCTGGGTGCTGGAGTTAACAGTTGTCAACTACCATGCAGGTGCTGAAGATTGAACATGGGTTCTCGGAAAGGGCAGCCGTGCTCTTAACCAGAGCCATAAACAGTTTTAAAAAGAACAACAACATTTCTTGCTGATGGATATAATTTTATGTACGAATATATAGGAGATAATCCTGTCAAGGTAATGGTGGTAGTTAAAGAGGTGTGATGTGTCACCTTTTGTGTGTGATCCCATAAAAAGAAAATGACTTCTGAAAATACAAGTTATCGCCGAGAAACTTTTTTTTGTCTCTGAAGAGACCATAAGCTCTCTTGTTCTGTAAATTTATTGATGGTAATGTCAGTCAGGCATGTACTTTAAACATATCAAAATGAGTTACAGTAAAGAGAAAGACTGTCGGTAAAAGAACACAGTTCAGCATATGTAAATGATTCTTAGAAATATTAAGTTGATTAAAGCCATGCAGTCACTAAATAAATAAATAAAATAAATAAACTAAATTTACAAAAAAACCTAAGAGGGTCTTTATGCTACCTGAATAGATTAATAAATTACATTGTGGCAAGTTGGTTACCTGCACTACCTTCTGTTTTTTCTTTATTTGTATTTTTAATTGACAAGCACACACATACTAAATTTTTAGGACGGAGACTATGTGGTCCTGGCCGGCCTGGAATTTGCAATGTTGACTAGATTGGCCTGTCATAGAAATGTGCATGGATGTTGGGATTAAAGGCATGTGCCATCACACTGTATGGACAAGTAAAATTTTTGTGGATTTATGTTTTAACAAACATGGACAGATAGCATTATCAAGCTAATTAACAATGCTTTTCCTCATACATTTATTTATTTATTTTTAGAGAACACTCTTAAAATCTATTCTTGTAGTATTGTTTCCTTTTTTAAAAGATTTATTTATTTATTTATTTATTTATTTATACAGTATCCTTCCTGTAGGCCACCAGATCTCATTATAGATAGTTATGATCCACCATGTGGTTGCTGGGAATTGAACTCAGGACCTCTGGAAGAGCAGTCAGTGCTCTTAACTGCTGAGCCATCTCTCCAGCCCCTCTTGTAGCAATTTAAAAGAATGTAGAATACCGTTATTAACTGTAGTCAACATGATATACAGTAGATTTCTAGAATTTTCTTCATGTATAACCAAATTTCTTTATATCCTTTGATACCATCTTCCTAATCCCCAAAATATTTCACCGTAGAGCAAAGATACCTTCTTGATGTGGTTGCTGAATATGCACACAGACTATATATATAATATGTGTGTGTGTGTGTGTGTGTGTGTGTGTGTGTGTGTGTGTGTATTTCAAACTTTGGAGAAATATATTCCAACCTGGAAAGTAAAAATGCAGACACGGAGAAACTGAGACAGGCTGGGAAGGTGGCTTAGGGGATAAAGTACTTGCTTTGTAAGTGTGAGGACCTAACTTCAGATCCCCTGAATCCATGTGTATTAGTCAGGGCTTTCTAAGGAACAGTGCCAACTGTTGAAATGATGAAATGAATATACATATCTATATATTAAAAAGGGGACTTATTAGAATGGCTTACAGGCCGTGGTTCAATGACTGTCCCCTGATAGAAAGGCCAAGAATCTGGTAATCATTCAGTCCAGGTCTTCTCAGCAGTCCCATTCTGGCTCTGGAGTCCCAGAGAGGTCCTTGAGCAGTGGTTCTCAACTTTCCTAATGCTATAACCCTTTAATACAGTTCCTCATGTTGTGGTGACCCCAACCATAAAGCTATTTTTGTTGCTACTTCAAAACTGTAATTTTGCTACTGTTATGAATTGAAATGGTAAATATCTGATATATAGGCTATCTCATAGGTAACTCCTATGAAAGTGTGGGGTCATGATCCACAGATTGAGAACCACTGTCTTAGAGAGTTCCAGTTTCCAGTCCACTTTGGAATCCTGAAGAAGCAGGGTAACGCCAGTGAAGGAATGATTCCGGTAGATGAAGTTGCCGGTGAGAGTGGAGGTAGACAGAATACACAAGCTTTCTTCCTTCTTCCATGGCCTCTTACGTGGCTTGTTGCCAGAAGGTGTGATTTAGTATGTGTTTTCTGACCTCAAATGATCCAGACTTAGGGTGGGTCTCGCACTTCAAATAATCCGACGAGGAAAACCCCTCACAGATGTGGCAACTGCTTGGATTTTAGCTAATGCCAGATGCAGTTAAATTGACAACTAAGATTAGCTCTCACTTCACATAAAGTAGATTTTGGTTAGCCAAGTGACTATGAACAGTTTGCTACTTTTAAGATTGGTTTCCTTGTGTGTAAAATAGAAGTGTGTTTATTACTATCTTCTAGAGTTGTGAGAGTATTATACATGATCTATGAAAAAATGCTTACCTCAAATGACGTGCTTAGTAAAATTATCTATTCTAATAGCTTTCACAATTAGATTTAAAAAATTTAGCTCACTGAGTATCCTAAAAGGGCACCTCTCTGGCATTCTATCTGAATGTACTAAGATAGAGAAACTGTCCCATTTTGGGCACTCCATTCTCCCTATGTCATGGATAACTTTTTGAGGACCAGGCTGCTTGCTGGCATCCACTTCTCTCAGTCCTGCTTATGTAAAGGCACACTCTATGTGACTTTCAGCTTTTCTGTTTCTGTCTTTCTCCCTAAGTTGGAAGTGTTTTATCAGTGGAAACCAAACCTATTAAATTTTTTTGATCTAAGAGTAAGTTTTGTGTGCCTGGGGAGATGGTTAGGTTAATTGTTAACAGAATCTAGAATCACCAGGGAGACGGCCCTCTGGGCAGGACAGCGTGGGATTATCTTAATGACGTTAATTGATGTTCCAAGACCCATCGTGACTGTTGGCAGGACCAGGCAGAGGCTCCCGGGCTGTATAAGAAGGAGAAAGCAAGCTGAGCACTATGAGGCACGCATCGCTCTGTTTCCAGCTGTGACCAGCTGCCTCAAGCGCCTGCCTGCTTGACATTCCCCACTGTGATGGACTGTCCCTTGACTTATAAGCCAAAAGAAACCCTTTCTTTCTAGAGCTGATTTTTTTGGGGAAAGCAACTAATATACCGGGCTTCTCACATGTCTTCTTGGGAATCCCTCTATTATTCCAGGCCTTGTTTATGGGATTTCTGCACCAGTTCACTGCTCAAAATTCAAGTTCCCTATTGGGAACAGTGAATCAAAGGCATGTGGAAGAGGTTGCTAACAGCCTGCTCTTGAGGGGCTGAATCTAGTGTTCCACAAAGTCAAACTTTAGTTTGGCTTCTGCTTCTGAAATCCCAAGTTGCTGGCCTTTCTTGATCTCCCTTTTTGTCTACCCAGGCCCACTGGAAGAAATTCAGTGCCAGTCTGAATTGGTAAATTTGCCATATGAACTTTGGCTTGCTACCCAATGACACAGTCCTGTAACTAGGTCAGTTCCTCCTCCTGACCCACCTGGGACTCAGCTCCCAGTAGAGCTCAGGACAAAGCTCCTACAAGCTTCAGTTCCATAAATGGCCTTCTATTTAATGCCCTGAAGAACTTCTGCTCTGTGCCGCATTGCATGTGTGCTTTTAAAATCTCCTAATCACCTGATTTTATGACAGACAGTAATTTGTTACTGAGCTTCAGATTCCATTTTTGTTTTAGCGCCCTAGGAAAATTGCTCAAGTTGCTTTAATTAGTATCAATTTGGTTGTCAAATTTTCAAGATGAAGCCATTGTGTTTCCGCATTATTTAAGCTAGGGCATTAAAATTAGCTGAGGGTTTTTTTTTTTCAAGAATCACTAATTATGACCCAATTTTAAATGTAACACTTAAAAAGAATTATTAATAATAAGTCTATATCCTATCTCTTTGGGCTACAATATCTTGTAGTTATATAAAAAGCTAATTGCTAGCCAAAATTTGTATCCCTTTTCACTGTGTAAAATATGTCAGCGCAATTGTCTGTATTAGAAGAGGCAGAATGTGAGTAATTGCAAAGTAATTTATATTTATCTTTGGAGTGCATTTGCCCTTAAATTTGAGTATGTCTGAGTCTAATGTCTAGGGAATTTATATCAAAATAATGAAGCTGTGTTATAAAGAGCTCAAATCAGAAGGTTGCCTCCCCCCTTTGTTGCTTTCCTAGGTTGAGAAAGAAAGCTAAATCAAACTCCATTTGTCTTCAGTAGATTTGTGTGCTGAACACAGATGTGCAGAAGTTAAGTTACTGGTCTGGGAGGAATTCAATAGCAGAGTAAAAAGCTGTTAAAATAGTAATTTTTAGATCTTGGTTGGATTATCTGGTAAAGGTAAAGAAAGAGAATAGTAAGAAGAAATTAGGAAACAAAGAAATTATACTAGAAAAAAAACATTCAGAATTCTGTAGCAAGAACAGGGAGGCAAAACTGCCCAAGAATTAAGCTGGATTGGAATATATCAACCAAGTTCTGTATACTATGGGCCATATGTTGTAATTTAGAAAAAGCGGTGTGCTAGAGAAAGATGCCGTACAACAGAGTACAGGTCGAGGGTTTTTTTTTTTTTTTTTTTTTTTTTAATTGGGGGAAAGTGAATGGGAAAGGAGGGAAGGGGAGAGAGGGGAGACTGGCCTCTTGGGACAGAAGTGGCAGAAGAGGTGAGAAGGGGAGGGGGGAGACAGACAGACCGACCGACAGAGGGAGGTGTGCAGGGTGCTTTTAAAGGGGAACATAGTGAAGGCGCACAGGCGGCACTCTTAGTAGCTGCACCTGAGGATGTACGCCCCAAGGCCAGGCCAGTGCCGATGCCTGAACGCTAACACTGCAGAGTCAGAAGTAAAGCTGAAGACGGAGATGAAGAGACAGCAATAAGCTGCTGAAATAAAAACCAGTATCTTTGAAAATTAGCTCATACCCAAGGAAAGAGATATCTTGATAGAGGGAGCCATTTTGGAGTTAGGGAGAAGTCTGGTGCCAGGGAAACCCTCAGAAATCCACAAGGATGACCCCAGCTAAGACTCCTACCGCAGTGGAGAGGGTGCCTGAACTGGCCTCATAATAAGACAGATGATCATCCTAATTATCATCATAGAACCTTTATCCCGTAACTGATGGAAGCAGATGCAGAGATCCACAGATAAGTACTGGGATGAGTTCCCAGAGTCCAATCAAAGAGAGAGTGGAGGGATTATGTGAGCAAAGGGGTCAAGCTCATGGTGGGAAATCCTCAGAAACAACCGACCCGAGTTGTGGGAGCTCACGGACTGAACTAACAGCTGGGGAGCCTGCATAGGACCAAACTAGGCCCTCTGAATGTGGGTGGCAGTTCTGTGGCTTGGGCAGTCTGTGGGGCCAAGATTTATCTCCAGTGCATGAACTGGCCTTTTGGAGCCCATTCCATATGGAGGAATACCTTCCTCAACCCTGATACAGGGGGCAGGGGCTTGGTCCTGCCTCAACTTGATATGCCAGGCTTTGTTGACTTCCCCATGGGAGGCCTTAGCCTTTTTTGAGAAGTGGATGGAGGTTGGGTGGGGGGAAGAAGGGGAGAGAAAAAGGAGGGGAAGGAGGAGGAACTGTGGTTGGTATGTAAAATGAAAGAAATTTTTTCATTAAAAAATTTTTAAAAAAGAAAATTAGCTCATATCTTGTGGATGGGTATCTATTGATGTAATAAAAAGACATCATGTTTTGGAGCTGGAGAGATGGTTCAGCAGTTAAGAGAACTAACTGCTCTTTCAAAATACCTGGGTTTGATTCCTGGCACCCACATAGTGGACCATAACAACAAATGATTTTTCTAATTGCAAGTGCTTTACATTCTACCCGTGTAATTTAGTTTTTCACAAAACTTGAAAATGAAAGACAGTATTCATTAATGCCTTGTTTACTTTCTCTAACTTGAATGTACATGCCCTGAGATTAGCCACTGTGCCATATCTTCATATCTAGAAAAATGTTTGCTGCATATTAGTCTATTTTTTAAATGAATAGAGTACATTGAAATAAATGTATGCATATCTCTAGGTCTCTTTTGATGTCCTGAATACCAAGCACATAACTATCTAATCATTTCAGCCATTTTTAAGGCCTTACCAACTTGCTTTCTTCATGTTGATTGTGTGAGCTATATGAAATAATTATGGCTAATTGTGGTTTATTTTATTTGTATTGTATCTTTACAAAAAATATTTGAGATGGCACCAAAATTATTACAGTGGCTGAGCCACTCTGCCTGCTTGCTTTCTTATGAATAAGAAATAGTTTCTATGAATAAGAAAAACACTCTCTAGGTAGAATCAGGTAGTTTCCCACATTGAATTCATGAGGGTGTTTCTAAAGGCATCTGGCAAATAAGTCAGTAAATGGAAGGTTAAAATCCACTCTGAATTGTGGTGTCACTGTACAATAGTCTTGCAGTAGAGATTTTTTTTAAAAAAAAAAAAAAGCAGTAAAACTGGGAAGTGGTGGCACACGCCTTTAATCCCAGCACTCGGAAGGCAGAGGCCAGTGGATCTCTATGAGTTTGAAGCCAGCCTAGCCTGAGAACGAGTTCCAAGACAGACCCCCCCCAAAAAAAAAAAAAAAAAAAGAAAAGAAAAAGAAAAAAACAGGAGTTAGCTGGCCAGTGAATGAGTGCAAGTGTGCAAGTTTGATTCTTTCTGAGTGAGACTCAGCCTAGACTTGGTTGTTGGCATTATTAGTAGACCAGCTTCATCACTATGAACTTGAACTCATATCAATATCTCATGTGTTTCAATGGTTGCTCTCTCTGAGCCTTCTAGCTTCTTGGCCTGAACTGGCTCTCTGGCTTCGCTAGCTCTCTGGCCTATAAATCATCCAGAATCTGACTGAGTAAGCCAGTCTCATCTCTTTCTTCCTCCCCCCTCTCTCCCTCCCTTTTCCCCACCACCCATCTCTGTCTCCTTATCCACCTTTCTATTATATCTGTTTCTCTAGAAAGCCCTATGGGGCTGGGTAGGTAGTTCAATGATTAAAACAGGTACCAGAAGCTCGAAGACCAAAGTTCAGATTCTCAGAACTACTAAATGCAGGGTGGGTGTGGTAGCCTATTTAACTGGGGTGGCTTGCTTATAGTTTCCGAGATTATTCAGTCCATTATCATCATGCCAGAGAGCATGGCACATGCAGGCAGATATGGTGCTGGAGATGTAGCTGAGAGTCCTACATCTTGCAGGTAACAGGAATGCCACTGTCACACTGGGCAGTATCCTGAGCATAGGAAGCCTCAAAGTCTTAGAAAGAAGAGACAGGATGCCCAGGGCAAGTTGACTAGCAAGATTGGCTATATTAGCATGCTCTGGGTTTGACTGGGAGTGAATAAGGTGAAAGATGATGACTCCTGATAGCCTTGGGCCTCTACATATGTGTACCCATGGGCACAGATACCCACAAGTGTGCCTGCACACATGAAAATATAAAAGCACATGCATACCACATGTACATGCAAAAAATTGGGTAAATGTGGAAAAAATGGGAAAAGGGAGAACCCTGATGTGGTAGTTTGAATGAAATTGCTCCCCATAATCTCACAGGGAGTGGCACTCTTAGGAGATATGGCTTTGCTAGAGTGGGTATGGCCTTGTTGGAGGAAGTGTGCCATTGTGGGAGTGGGCTTTGAGGTTTCCTATGCTTGGGATACTGCCCCGTGTGACAGTCAACTTTCCATTGCCTACAAAATGTAGGACTCTCAACTACTATCCGGTACCATGTCTTCCTGCATGCTGCCATGCTCTCCGTCATGATAATAGAGTGAAACTCTAAGTGAGCCACCCCAATTAAATGTTTTCTTTATAAGAATTGCTGTGATCATGGTGTCTCTTCTCAGCAATAAAAACCCTAACTAAGACAGAAGTTGATGCCAGGAGTGGGATATTGTGATAGGCCTGACCATGTTTTTATTTGAAGGTATATGGACCTTGGGACTGTGGATTAGAAAATCAGTTGAACACTTTAAGTGCTGTTTAATGGGCCATACTAGTAGGAGCATGGAAGACAGTGGCATTGAATGTGATTTGGTGAACTATGGGGGCTTGCTCAAGAGGTTCAGAGGAGAAGAATTTTAGAATGCTGCCTAGAGATCATTTTTGTGATATTTTGGTGAAGTAAGTGGCTACTTTTTGTCCTTGTCTAAAAAGTTTGTCTGGGGCTAAAGTGAAGAGTTTTGGATTATTTCCATTGGCAAAAGAAATCTCAAAACAGACTAGCATAGACTCTGTTGTGGTTATTAGTGATAACTCTAATAAAGATTTATAATGAAAAGGAGCAAGCTGAGCAAAGTAAATTATAAAATGTAAAAATTTGAGTAAAAAAAGAGAACCAGGAAGTGGAATAGAGCTGAATCTTATGTTCAAGGAGATAAATGGATTTTAAAAAATGGAATAAAGGGAGTGGTGACCCCAAGGTAAGCTCCTACCCAGCTGAGTTTCCAACTTGTGAAAAGGAACCAAAGAAAAGCTTAGAACTGGGTGTGGTGGTGCACACCTTTTATCTCAGCACTGGAAGGCAGATGTTGGCGGATCTCTGATTCTGAGGCCAGCCTGGTCTACAGAGCAAGTTTCAGGACAACCAAGCTTAGGCAGTGAAAGTCAGAAAGATGGTAAAGATGTAATTGAACAAGGGGGCCATGGTCCAAGCCCTGCAAGCAGTAGAACTTGGCTGCTTTGGACATGTGGTTCTGACTTTAGAGTTAAGGAAAAAAGAAACAGGTTATACAGTTTGCCTCTGTACCTAAGGAAAACCAATGCATCAGAGATGTCCCCAGTGGCAGCCTAGAGAGGCCACTTTGTGAAGCTGTGGGATTGCCTTGGCAATGTTAGAGATGTTAGAGCTGTGGGAAGCTGCTAACAAGGAATGGAACCAGGCCAAGAGAAAAGTGTGTTCTAGTCAACAAAGCTGAATGGAGCTGGAGACCTGAAAAGTGTTTTGACATCAGACATGGACATGCAAAGTTTGGAGTTTGCCCAGCTGGTTTTCCATCACGCTTTTGTCCAGTATTTCCTTGCTATGCCCCCTTCCCTTTGTTTTGGAATGGTAATGTATCTCCTGTGCCATCATTATGTTAGAAGTTTGTGATCTGCCTTTTGATTTTGATTTTTACAGGTGACTACAGTTAAGATATTATACAAATCTAAAAAGAACCTTGGAACTTTGGACTGTAAAACATTGTTGAGACTGTGATAGACTGTGGGGACTTTTGAAGTTGAACTGAATGCATTTTGCATTATGATATTGTTACAAGCTTATGGGGGCCAAGGAGTGGAATGTGATAGTTTGAATGTATCTGGCCCCAATAATCTGATAGAGTGGCCCTGTTAGGAGGTGTGGCTTTGTTGGAATGGGTATGGCCTTGTTGGAGGAAATGTGACACTGTGGGCTGGACTTTGAGGTTTCCTATGCTCGGGATACTGCCTGATGTGACAGTCAACTTCCCGTTGCCTGAGAGATGTAGGACTCTCAGCTACTGCCCCACCCCAGCACCACATCTACCTGCACACTGCTATGCTCCCAGTTATGACAGTAATGGATTGAACCTGTAAAATTGTAAGTGTGCCCCCTCAGTTAAATGTTTTCTTTTTAAGAGTTGTTGCAGTCATGGTGTGTCTTCACAGAAACAGAAATCCTAACTAAGATGCCTGGTTACCATACCTGGCTTGAAAATGTTTGGAAGGTCATGCACATGAGCGCTGGGACATCTGCCCTAACTCAAAAAATCAACCATCTACTCAAAGGAACTCAGCTGGGATTAGGGATGTGGACTAAGGTGTCTCCAGCAGAAGAGAGGGGTGTGACGAGATCAGGTCAAGAAAAACCAATCAGTGAGAGACACCATTAGAGACCAGAAGGAGGCAAAAAAGGTTCTTCCCCCAATACGGGCTTAGAAAGGAATATGGCCCTGCAGGCACCAGGATTTTTGAAGGTTTTACTCCTAGTACTACAAGATATTTGTGTTGTATTCATGTATTCATATATTTAGGAGGATGTACCACCAACACTAAATGTGTGTGTGTCTATTTCAAGACATGGTTTTGGAGCCTGTCCTGGAACTTACTTTGTAGACCAGGCTGGCCTTGAACTCACAGAGACCTACCTGCCTCTGCCGCCCAAGTGCTGGCATTAAAGGTGTGCACCACTATCCCTGGCCACTATAATATATTTTAAACTTTTTTTAAATTCTACAAAACCCTTCAACCCATTTGTCATCTGCCAGCCTAGGCAACCACTAATCTACTTTCATTCTCTATGGCTTTGGCTATTCTGGCCCCTTTATAGTCGTATTGTTTCATTGGGATGAAACCACATATTTGTGACCTTTTGTAAATGGAATTACATGATATGGTGTGATTTTTTTAAAAATAGTTTCTTTCACTTAGCTTAATGTCAAGGTTCCTCTATATTGTAACAGGAATCAAATAGCTTGTTAATTTTGTAATAATATTCTATTATATAAATAGATGGTTTTCATTTCTGTTCATCAACTTATGATAATTTGGGTATTTTTCCCCTTTTGGCTATCAATTAATGTTTTTATACACTTCTATAAATAATTTTTGGGTAGTTTTTATTATTATTTATTCTTATTCTTATTTGGTATATACATATTGCACTAGCTATCTTTGTAGCTAGTTACTGTGAGAAAATACCATGACCAAAACAGCTTTTGGAAGAAAGAGTTTACTTTGACTAATGGGTCCAGAAAGAAAAGCTTTGCTGGCTCTGGTGGCGCAGGCCGGTAGGATTTGCTGAAGGAGGCAGAGGCAGGTGGATCTGGAGTTCGAGGCCAGTCTGGACTACACATTTTTTAATGGGGCTGGAGAGATGGCTCAGTGGTTAAGAGCATTGCCTGCTCTTCCAAAGGTCCTGAGTTCAATTCCCAGCAACCACATGGTGGCTCACAACCATCTGTAAAGAGGTCTGGCGCCCTCTTCTGGCCTTCAGGCACACACACAGACAGAATATTGTATACATAATAATAAATAAATATATATAAAAAAAAAAGAAAAGCTTTGATGGCAGGGGTCATGGCAGCCAGAGCAGGAAGCTGAGAGATCACATCTTGAGCTGCCAACATGAATTCTAGACAAGGGACTGGAAGTGTGGTGAGGCTAGGAACTCTCAAAGCCTACCCCCAATGACACACTTTCTCAAGCAAGGCCACACTTCGTGAAGGTTCCTAACATCCCCCAAACAGCTTCCACAGGGGACCAGACATTCAAATAGTGAGCCTATGGCGGGCGGGGGGGGGGGGGGGGGGGGGAGAGAACTGCAGATGGAATGTAAAATGGGTCACCCTGAGGTGTGAAGACGGTTATTTCAGGCCTGTATCCCTTCCTGGGGGGGGGGGGGGGGGGGGGAGAGGGCTGTCTCATCCAAACCAGCACATATAGGTGTACATTGCTAGATTGTGGGATAACTGCATAAAAGGGAATTGGCAGACTGCTTGGGTTACCCAGCTTCTGTATGATCTTTACATCACCATTAACAGAATAAGGCTCATATATCCCCATATATTCCCTCATTTGTTCCTGTCTCCTTTTTCTTCCAGTGGCCCTGGTGGGCATGAGAGGGTGATTGTAGTTTTGCTTTCCCTTTACCTGAAGACCAACACTACCGAGTATCTTTTTATATATTTTAGTTATTTGTGTGTTTCTTTGGCTAAACACCTATAAAAGGCCCTTTGGTTTCTTCTTCTTGTTTTCTGATAGTTCTTTACATGTTGTGGACATATGTCAGATAAAATTTCTAAATGTTCTACTGTAGTTTGGGTTTTCATTTTATGGTATCTTCTTTTGGTGATGTCTAGCTTTTTTGTTGTTGTTGTTGCTTATCCTTCTGGGGGCATAGCAAAAACTCTGTTAATTCAGTCTAGACAACTCACACACATGGTGCTTCTAGACAGTTTTTCACTTAGCTATGATTTTGAATTCCTTTTTCTATCTAGTGTGAAACAGTGGCGGGAGTTATTCTTTTGCATGTGGATAGGCAGTTGCCTTCCAGTGTTGCCGAACACTTTCCTCTCCGTGAATGACCTTGACGTCCTTAGACCAGGTGACTGTACATGGAAAGGCTTATTTCTGGGTTCTCAGTTTTATTCCCCAAACAACCGTAACTGTTGACTTGTGTTGCAGGCAGGATCCTATGCATGAGCTCATCTACTTCTCAATTACTCAGTGATATTAACATTATTCTTGGTCCCGCCTTGCCGAGGAAGTAGTTTAGATCGTGGATGGTATGTCTGGACACAAACTTGCGCTGATACTGACAGCCCGAGCTCTCAGCCGTGGCATGAATAATGATAGCAATCAGAACTGTAGAACTGTACTGAAAAAAAAAATCCATTATAACAAAAACTACGGTGAGTCGGATTGCCCTACTGGGCTGGAGAAACACCTCCGATAGAGGCTTATGCGTGCTTGCTGTCTCTGCGTCGTGGGGTCTGAAACCTCACCTCCAGGCCGAGGACAGGTTAAACCGCGAGTCCAGGTGGGTGATACCTTGGAGCCTCAGAACTGCTGGTCAAAGCCCGCGCAGGCGCTGTTATAGGTGGAGACAGAAAGGACCTTGCCTTCTGGCGGGAGGCTGCCCGAGACCAGAGAACTCTCGCGAGTAGATATATTGTTACCATGGTAACCACATTGGTTTAGAAAGATGGCGGGGCGAAATGTGGGAGTGCCGGTGAGTTCAGCCCCTAACTCCTGACCAGTGGCTGGGCTGCGGGCGGGCTGGCGGGACGGACCCCAGACTCCCTTGAACTTGAGCTCTGCAATTCTGTCTGCAGAGATGCGGTGCTGCAGGTACTCACTCGCGCGGGCAGCTTGCAGCTGGACAGGACCTCCTCGCCCGGGAGCAAGAGTACAAGTGAGCGTCCCTCGTGCCCTAGGGAGGTTACTGGGGTTCCTTTCTTGTAGAGTGGTTGTATCTGGGGGCCTTCTCCCACTCCTCATCCGTTTTTAGCCTTGGCTATTTAGCCGGAACTATCTGAGAAGATACTTGTAAGGGCAAACATGTAGTACAAAAACTGTGTTGGGCATCAGGAGGGTTCACTTGGAAGTGCCTTGGAACACACAAATCGCCACCAAGAGTGGAGTTTCCAGAGTAAATTGCTTTCTTTCTTTCTTTCTTTCTTTCTTTCTTTCTTTCTTTCTTTCTTTCTCTCTCTCTCTCTCTTCTTTCCACCCTTCCTTCTTTCTTCTTTTCTTTTCTCTTTTCTTTCCTTTTCTCCCTAGACAGGGTTTCTCTGTGTAACAGCCCTAGCTGTCCTATAACTAGCTTTGTAGACCAGGCTGGCCTCGAACTCACAAAGATCCGCCTGCCTCTGTCATTCCATCCCATCCCGTGTCCTCCCCTCCCTTCTCCCCCGACCAGTGCTGGTATTAAAGGCATGTGCCACTACTGCCCGACCCAGAGTAGAAGATTTTGAGAATTCTCAAATTACTAGAGTTAACTTGTGCAAATTTCGTAGAGGCTTGTTTTCTAAATGAATCAGGTCCTGGTACAGTGGAAGGAGAAAGAATGATTTCCCTTCCTTGCCTTGTTCTTTGGCAGTTATCTCTGCTCCCACCCTCACCCCACTCCCCTTCCCCAGGTTGCATGCAGCAGCCAGAGCAACCCTTTTTATTTTCAATTTTTTTGTTGCACTGCTTAAAACTGCATTTTGCTGTTGTTGTTGCACTTTCAATGCTTTGACAGCTCTGGCTTTTTTTATTTAGCTTTCTGCCTCTCTCTCTCTCACCTATACAGGTTGCACTTCTCCAGTCACAAGGGACATGGGTCTTTCTTTCCAATCCTCTCTGTTCTTGAGGGAAATCATACCTGCCTGTAAAGCCCAGAGGGGACTTTGATCATGCTAAACAGATCCCTAGTTGTTTCATGTTTTTTCCCAATTAGCATATTCTGTTAATATAAACTCACTTGATAGCTTATGTTTTAAAAAACAAAACAAAACAAAAAGATCTGAAACAGGGTCTCTCTACATAGCCCTGGCTGTCCTGGTGCTCACTATGTAGACCAGGCCCTGAACTCACAGAGATCCTTCTGCCTCTGCCTCCAGAGTGCTGGGATTAAAGGCATTCACCACCATAGTTTATTTTCTTATATTCTGCCTCCTCTACTGAACTCTAAACTCCACCAGGATACCAGGGTAGAGATTATGTCTGCATTATTTGCCATTTGAATGTACCCTTACTAAATAAAGTATATTTTTAACAACTTTTTTGTTTGTTTGTTTGTTTGTTTTGTTTTTCAAGACCAGATTTCTTTGTTGTAGCCCTGGCTGTCCTGTAACTAGCTCTGTAGACCAGGCTGAACTGACAAGAGATAACCACCACCCAGCAACAACTGTTAAAAATTAAAGCTCTTAAACTCATTTGTTACTAGTGCAACAACAAAATGCCAATCCTCAGCACTGCTCAACTCATGCTGTAGAGCCTCGTGGATTTCTGGATGAGACCGTCTGCTAGCTATGGTAGTTTTTTTCTAGTTTTGTTTTCTCTGCATCCCCTTTTCCCTGTTTATGACGATGCAAGGTGGAATACAAAAGTAACCATGAGCCACCGTAGCGCAGCTGTAATTTTGAGGAGCTCACTTTTAATAATTCATCATTATCTCTGAGGTTTGCTCCAGGGTTTGGGTAGATTCCTTTTAAATTGGGCTTTATAAATTTGCCCTGATTTCACTAAATATAACTTTAAAAATATGTATCAAAATATTTTATCCACAATTTAACTCATGTCCAACGTATGTGGCAGAGGAGTTTATGGCAGACAGGTCATTTTGGAGGATCAAGAAACAGAGTTCCGGCAGAAAGTGATGCTGGACTGTAAGCCTCAAAAGACCTCCCCCCAGTGGCCTGCCTCTAAAAGCTACACTCCCCAAAGCAGCCCCACTAACTAGGGAAGTGTGGCAAACAGTTCATTTTCAGACCATAACTGTCTTTGTTCTTGCTCTTTCTCCCTCTTTCAAACTAGAATTTTGATTAAAATTTTTTATTGTTTTGATAGTGTAGATCTCTCCTTTCCATTTTTGTGCCTTCCTATTTCTCCCTTGGTGACTTATGTGATTTGTTATTCTTTTAAAGTCGTCTTCAGCAGGGTTTGTTTGTAGAGTCCTTATATTCTAGGTGAGCAAATATCCCTGTGACAGACAGGACTAGAGTTTAGTGCACTAGGCTAACTGCTCCCGAGACTGTTGTGAAGCCAGCTAGGATGCTGACCATGTGGAGGTAACTGTATTTCTTTCCAGCCTCTGGGAGCATGCAGACTTGTGTGTGTGTGCTGCAGGTGATGATTGGAAGGAAATATTAAAAATAAAAAGGTTGAATGATGATAGTGAACTTCTCCCTTTTAAAACATTTCCCTTAAAATCGTTCTTGCTTCATTGGATCAAGAAATAGTCATGCTTTTTGCTAGATTGCAAATGGAGACCAAATAAATCCCATATTTCTGGTGGTATTGGTACCGAGTGCATGGCTGAGTTCTGAGCTGGCTCCCCACAGACTGTAACACCCAGCCCAGGCAGGCTTCCCTGATCCTGGCCACTCTAGTCATCAGGAGACAGGACCCACCTGTCTAAGGATGCACGGTTGGAACTTGTGTTCTCCATAGGTAGGATAATCCTGGAGCTGTTCGCTCTTGCCTAGTTTACTAGTTAGATGACTTACTTCATGGAAGATATGAGTAAGGAGCCATGGAAAGGCTGGGCAGTGCTTACATTTCTTCCAGAGGTAGGAAGAGGCAGGGAGTTCTAATAGCTCTGTTCATTTTCAACTAAAAATGTTGTGTGTGCTTTGGCAAATATTGATTATAATGTAATTGCCAAAAATTAATTACATTTATTGTTGTTAGAATTTTGTTATTATTTGTCAAGTTCTATTTTCTGCTTTTAGGCGTTTAAATGCAGAATTGGAGGCAAAAACTGCTGATCTGGTTAGACAAGCTGATGAAGCAATAGTAAGTAGATGCACAGTTTTTCCATTTAAGTGCTAATTTTTTAACTTTAAATTGAATGCATAACATGCATATAAAAATACCCAGAGCATCAATGATCAACTTAGTGAGTGACAAGCTAAACATGAATGTGTGTGCATAGGTGTAGTTCTAATGTGTGTGATAAAAGTAGTTTCTGTTTAGATGCTCCAATCATGTAATCAATAAGAACATCAATGTTAGTCATCTTTTGAGATTTTCTGTATAGTAAAATTAACACCAAAAATTCAGTAGAGTTGAAAGTAACAGTGCTCAAATAGTGCTAATATTAAGATGTTTCCTACATATGACTGAGCTTCTTAGGGCTAGAATAAATCACATACCCAGGAAAATGTAAGGTCATCTCACCAGCCCATGCATCTAAATATCAGCCTCCGTTCTGGTATCAGATTGGGCATCTGCTCTTCAAGCATTGCTCCCTCAGCTCCAGTGTTCCCTGTGCTGGCGTACAGCCTTCCCAGAGGAGTCGGTAACTCTTGTCCTGACCTCACTTAGTCTTTCTTTAATCCCATTGCTCCCCAAAATGGAGCTAATGGAGGCAGGAAAGAAATTCTAATAATATCTTATTATTTTTCATGATTTGTTTTTATTTTGTGTGTGTGTGTGTGTGTGTGTGTGTATGTGTCTGTGTGTACATGAGACCCACAGAGACCAGAGATGTCAGATCCCCTGGATCTGGAGTTACAGGTTATTGACTGTGATCTTCCTGACATGGGTGCTGGCAACCAAACATGGGTTCTCTGCGAGAGTAGTAGTGCCATTAATTCTTCACTGAGACATTTCTTCAATTAATATTTTGATGCTTCATAAAAATCCATAATTATTTATTAGTTGAGGATTAAGAAATGTAGCATCTATAACATTTCACTTAATACCTAATAATTACAGAACTTCTAGTTGTGTTTATAATTAAGTATTTTACTGGAAATATTTAATTTCATTTTACAGTTTTGCCAGTATCTGAAAAGAAGGAAAATCTTTGTCAGGAAGGAGAGCATGTCATGGTAGAATGACAGGTGCATTTTGTATGTGCTTAAGGAGTTCCCTAAAGAGAACCTTTATTTCCACACCAGGAAGAACAGAATAAAAACAGAGGGGGTTTGGAAGCGGGGAGACATCTTTCTTTCCCCAGCAGCTAGTGGGATGTTTTTTGCCATCTTCAATTTGCATTTACTCTTCTCTTGTTCAATGGCTCCTCACTGAAGCTTTTACTGTCGCTGCTTCACATAGACTGCCGGGGGTGGGGAGGTGAAGAATAAGAGGACCTTCAAACTCTCATATTTTTATCTTTGAAGTAATTTTCTTACACCTGTGCAAAAGAGAAGCAAAAGCATAGTCAGTATTTATTTGTTACTGTGTAGCTTTTCTGATATTGTAGAGACCTGGGACAGCTCTGAAATGATGAGCTTTTAGAGAGGTGTTAAACTGGACTCCATGAGTGTTATCTTGAATATTCATGACTTATCCTGTTTACTAGAGAGATCAGCAAGAAGTACAAGCTAGGCCTTTTTCAACAAAAATTACATCATGCAAAGAGGAAGATGGTTCCAGTACAAGGTACGTGACTTCAGCTCTCAAACATGGCTTCCGTTCAGTAATCCTTGTAAAACATCAATGCATAAATTTTTTTTGAAAATGTTAAAGTATAATTCAGGGAAGAATATAATATGTAAAATTATAATTGGGGCTTTCCTAGTCAGACACAGGCAAGTTTTTACCTGTTCTAGCTCATGTAATTCTCTAGGTAATATTTGAATATAGACAGTATTGTCTTCACTTAAAAACTGTAGCTTACTTAGGAAAGGTCAGTGCTGTGCAAAGGTCAAACAGAGTGGTTTCCCTGGGGTTCACCCCACAGCCATGTGAGAGATTTCTGGACCCTTTCTCATGCACTCTACTGCCTGCCTTTTGGAGCTGTGTGAAGACTGGGTAGTGATAAATTAATTTTGTACATTTTTGGCAAATCAAGAAATTAGGCAACCATAAAATATTAGTAATACATTTAGCAAAAGTATGGGTTCTACATGAGTAAAATTGTTTTACTGTAGCAGAGGCGGTGATGGCCCCAAACAGCCCATGCTATGGCTTTGTCTTCTGAGAACTCAACAGCTGTTTCAAGCATTACAAAACAAAATTCTAGCCATACCTGTAGGTGAAGGCCACTTGTTCGTTCCGGCCGCTTAGCCCCGAAACAATCACACAGAAACTGTATTAGTTAAATCACTGCTTGACTCACTAGCTCTAGCTTCTTATTGGCTAACTCATACATATTAATTTAACCCATCTCCATTAATCTGTGTATTGTCATGTGGCAGTGGTTTACCAGCAAAGTTTCAGCATGTCTTTGGAGGAGGCTCCATGGCTTCTCTCTGACTCCAATAGGGTGAGCACATCTCCCTCTGGTGGTGGCTGCATGGCTTCTCTGTGACTCTGCCCCCTTTCTCCCAGCATTCCATTTAGTTTTTCCCGCCTACCTAAGTTCTGCCCTATAAACAGGTCAACAACATAGCATACAGAGGGAAATCCCACATCATACCCACAGTTTCTGTTGAGGGGGATTCTCTTCTTGTTTCCAATGAGCACCACACTCCACAACCAAGTCTACAGTTCTTTGTGAAGCTTTTCTTCAACATCCAGAGGGTGCCAGGCACTCTTCTCTCAAGCAGCTATCACTTTTATGTTTAGAGCACTAACTGCTCTTGCAGAGGACACTGGTTCTGATCTCAGCCTCCACATGGTTGTCTCACAACACCTGTAACTCCAGCTCCAAGAAATGTAATGCCTATAGCCTTCAGGGGCAGTAACGTTCACACACCCATACCCACCCCCACACATACACAATTAAAAATAATAAATATCAAAATGAAGATCTTTTTCAAAACATCTGCCAGGTTGCCCATCACTGTGAGGTATACATTACTAACTGTTGGTACACTCCCATGCAAGACACTGCAACACAGCTATTGTGACCGGGATCCTCTGTATAGTGAAGAACATGCTTTCTACAGTGAAGAAAGAACTCTGGATGCAGTAGTGTGTGGTACTCACTGGAACCAAGGAAGAGAGAATCACACAGCACAGAAACTGCGTGTGGCTAAAATTACACTGTGTAACTCTCAAAACAACTGTGAGTTCTCAGAAGAAGCTTAAAGGCATGGGCTGTTAGAGGACTGTCACTGCCTGTTACTTTGAGTTCTTCTTTCTAGTAAATCAATAAAAGTATATTTTGTATCATTATTTGC
Source organism: Alexandromys fortis (assembly GCF_014885135.2). Taxonomy (NCBI): domain Eukaryota; kingdom Metazoa; phylum Chordata; class Mammalia; order Rodentia; family Cricetidae; genus Alexandromys; species Alexandromys fortis. Next base: position 6,313,246 of record NW_026067900.1, on the reverse strand, counting down.
CACATGCATATGTTCATGTAATGGTAAATCACTTATCTGCATCATATGTGATTCTATCTGATGTTTGATAAATAAAGATACTTAATAGCTACCTAAATTCCAAAGGTTGGATTACAGATAAAAATTGGGCCTGGCTTTTATCCAGTAAATGAAAGAATTGAGATGCTGTACTGGCAGCTAATCCTTAGTTCCTGATGAAGCAAGCAGAAGACTGATTTTACAAGTGTAAAAATGAACCTGCTGATTTTCTTTTGCTGCGTTTTTCTCATGTCCAAAGTGGTGATGAGACATCTGTTGACCTGGGTAAAATGGATTTTTTTAACACTATTTTTTTGTTTGTGTCTCTGTGTGTCCACATGTCTTTGTGCACACATGCATACAGTGTGGAAGTTACATTTGCTGCTCTCCTTCCACTATGTGAGCCCCAGGGATTGAACTCCAGGCATCAGGCTTAACAGCATGTGCCTTTATCTTGTATGCTATCTTGTCAAACCTGGAATATTTTCTTTTTCTTTTTTTTCAAGACAGTGTTTCTCTGTGTAGCCCTGACTGTCCTGGAACTCACTGTAGACCAGGCTGGCTTTGAGCATAGAGATCCACCTGCCTCTGCCTCCCAGCTGCTGGGATTAAGGTCTGTGCCACCACCACCCGGCTTCTGGAATATTTTCTTAATGCATCTGTTTCAACAGGTGGCTTTTATCATATGAAACATGGCATTTGACTTATTGGGATTATTAAAGATGAAAGATAAGTCTATAAAGAGACCGTCCATTTCAGGTTGGAACAGTAGTAATCTTTTTAAGACTCAGGCAGTGTATTCTATGATAGGTCTTCAGTATCTGTGGTTACTCTGTCAGAAAGATAGTAAGGAATCTAGAACTTAGTTTCCTTTAGTATAAACATCCAAATCCTCTATTGTGCTGAAAGCAAGGTTTTCTGCCCAGATCATCTCAGTTCTACTTCAGACAAACCGTTCATGAAGATTAACATGAGTCAGAACATTGTGCTGCAGTGTGTCTTGCGTGGGAGTGCACCAGGAGAAGTGGCATGCACACCTCATGGTGATGGGCAGCTGGCAGATGTTTTTGAAAAGTTCTTTATTTTGATGTGTATTATTTTTGATTATGTGTGTGGGTGTGGGTATCTATGCATGTCACTGCCTGTAGAGGCCAGAGGCATCAGGTCCCCTGGAACTAGGGTTGCAGGGTGCTATGAGCTGTCCTACTTGGGTGCTAAGAATTGAACTCTGGTGCTCTAAGCTGCTGAACCTTCTCTCCAGCCCCTGGTAGATATTTTTAGCTGTATACATGTGTGTGGGAGAGGTGGGTGGTGGTTGGAAGGAAATGAAAAGTTCAGGAAACATGCTAAGGGCTAATGAAATGGCAGGCTTTTGCTTGAAATAAAGACAGTTCAAGATACTTACGTTCAGTCTTGGAAACATTTTTATATCATGTGTGAAAAGGTTATTTTCCATAAATTTAAGGTATTTTCAAAGCTACTTTTCTTTCACAGAGATTTTTCTAGTATATAGGATCTAAATATACCTTCAAGTTAAGTAGCAAAAAACTTGCAGATGGCCAGGCAAGAAGGTGACACCTGACAGAAAGTCATTTTGTTTTGTGTGTCCTCTACAGTGACCAGTTGGCATTTTCCCTATAGTAGCAATAGACAATAACACAGTATAGTCCATGATACTAATACAGATGCTTTAGATAGTGAATCAGGGGCAGGAAAGGGACAGATAGCAAATGTTTTAGGATTTGTGGGCTTAGATAGTCTCCGTCACAACCACTCAATTCTGCTGTTGTAGAAAGAGTGGCTATGAGTAGATCCAGTCTGTTGATGAGCCAGTGTGTGCATATACCTACAGATATGCCTCATTTCATTCTACAGACATGCTCTGTAAACCTAAGATAAAAGGTTCCGGAAATAAGATGGATTTAGATTTATCCATTCACTCATTCAATGTCTATTTACTTTTGTCACTTTAAAAATTTATGTGAGCCGGGCGGTGGTGGCGCACGCCTTTAATCCCAGCACTCGGGAGGCAGAGGCAGGCAGATCTCTGTGAGTTCGAGACTAGCCTGGTCTACAAGAGCTAGTTCCAGGACAGGCTCCAAAACCACAGAGAAACCCTGTCTCGAAAAACCAAAAAAAAAAAAAAAAAAAAAAAAAAAAAAAAAAAAAAAAAAAAAAAAAAAAAAAAAAAAAAAAAAAAAAAAGATAAAATAAAAATTTATGTGTGAATTGCTATTGCTATGTCAGATTGATAGCATTACACAATGGGAAAGGCAGGTTGGACCCTACTTTCGTGAGTTTATACTGTTACGAAGACAGATCCTGACCAAGTGTTCAAGTGCATTAGAATGGTGGTGTTAAACATGCTTACAAGTAAAAGTGATGCAGGGGTTATTTTGTTATTTGTGTGTGTGTGTGTGTGTGTGTGTGTGCATGCTCATGTGTGTCACCATGCATATATGGAGGTTAGAGGACAACCTGTTTGAATTAGTTTGAATTAGTCTCCTTTCACCACGTGGGTCCTATGGCTCAAACTCAGATGATCAGGCTTTGTGCATTTACCTGCTGAGCCATCTTACCAGCTCTGATTCCTTTAAGAAATGGATGGTTCACCCAGGCCAACATCCTGGGTCTTGGGTTGGCTCACCTAACATCTAACCTACCCATGACCTGCTGGAGTGCATGAGGTCCTATGTGATGATAGCTACAGGATCTCTGTGACTCAAGGCATCAGCAGGATATCTGAGAGGAGTTTCGGTGAGGGTCCAGTGATGACGGTGCACCAGAGGCTTTGACCAGACCAGTGACTCATTGCAATGACCACTTGCGGGTGGGCTGGTGGGTCTACTGTGTGACACATTGTAGTTCCCAGTGCCACTAGGAGGAATAAAGAGGTGTTGAGGAGGTAAGAAAGATGGAGGAGTGAGGTGGAGTTTGTTTTGTTTTTAATTAATTTTGGGGGTTTCTTTTGGTGGCGGGATGCTGCAGGGGTTAGGGGCAGATGGGGAGAGACAGGGAAGTGAACAGGATTGGGTGCATGATGTGAAATTTCCACAGAATCAATAAAGAATTTGATAGTTCTCTGTGTAGCCAGTCATCATCAATCGTCAGTATGATTTATACTAATAAAAATTTGTACTACATTTTCCTAAAGAATACCGCTGTACCTTCTCTGTAGTGAAATATTTAAGCACTTTTTAATGGCCTTCATTCAAAGTAAATTAATGTCTAGGAACTAGAATCAAAGTGAAATATAATTCTTCGTGCATATAAACTTATTAAATATATACATATGTCTAGATATAACTTATGTAGAAATCAACTTTATAATTCATATAAGTATCAAGTTAATGTATGACTAATTGAAATTAGAACAATATTTCCTCTTTAGAATATAGTTACTGTTGATTCTCATGGTGTCTCAGCTTAATATCACCTATTTTAATGTAGTACTTACTTTTGGTTTGTAGAGATCTGTTGTCATCTGAAGGGGTGGCTCATCTATGGTCAGAAACCAAGGTATGAAATCAAACTTTCTGTAAATGCAATTACATTCTATAGAATGTGGGACTTTAATTAATAAAAAAAATTACTTGTGCCACAGCATGCGTGTGGACGTCAGAGGACAACTTGTGGGGGTCAGTTCTCCCATCCACCATATAGACTTTGGGAATTGAACTCCCCATACTTGGCAGCAAGCACTTTTACCTTATAAACCATCTGCTTGACCCTTAGGATTGTTTTTTGTTTTAAAAAAAATTAGAGAAAGAGTATGACTCAATAGATAGAATGTAAAACTCAGGTGTGATATGCTCATTCAGCATTGCTTATAAAAGATCTTGAATAACTTCTGCCTTGTCATCCCACTGACTGTTTGGAGGCTAGTGAACAAAGCTCTAAAGGAATGACTCACTTTTCTGTGAACCAGAGTCCCATGTGGTAGTCTGAAAGAAAATGGCCCCAAAAGAAGTGGTACTATTAGGAAGTGTGTCACTGTGGGGGTGGGCTTTGAGGTCTCTTCTCTCAGTTGACTTCCTGTTGCCCATGAGATGTAGCACTCTCAGCTCCAGCACCACGTCTGCCTGTGTGCTGCCATCTCCACCGTGCTGATGATGGACTGACTCTGAAACTAAACGAGCCACCCCAGTTAAGTGCTTTCTTTATAATAGTGCAGTGGTCATGGTGTCTCTTCACAGCAACAGAAACCCTAACAAAGACAGGTCCTCTTCTAAAAAGCATAGGATGGAGATCATTCTTTTGCAAACCGGGCACCCTGAGATCTCTAAGTTTCTATCCACAAAGCTCTTCTAAGTTAAGGGAACTGCACACCTCAAGGCCAGCAAAGGGCTGTTTGGCACATGGTTGGCTAATGAGGAGAACTGAATTCGGTGAATCAGAACATCCTGATTTAAACATTCACTAGCTGGCTGGATAAACATTTGTCTTTGGGATTCATTTTCTGTATTCCTGATTCCCTTGGTCCAGGTGATTTTTAGGTGTTTCCTGCACAGTTCTGGGATTGCTGAAAATGCAATTGGATTAAATTATTTAAAAATGGCAATTTTTATTTGTAGCAAAACAACAATTCCATATGTTACAAAATTATTGGGGCTGGAGAAATGGATCAGTGGTTAAGAGCTCTGGCTGCTTGTCCAGAATACCCAAGTGTAATTCCCAGCACCACATGGGAGCTCACAACTGTCTGTATCTGATGCCCTTTCTCTAGCCTCCAGGGTACCAGGCACACATGTGGTGCACAGACATACATGTAGGCAAAACACTCATACACATAAAAACCAAAAACCAAAATTAAACCAAGCAAAATTTCTGTTGTTAGAAATGATTAGACTCAGTGGTTAAGAGCACTGGCTGCTCTTCCAGAGGACCTGGGTTTAATTCCCAGCATCTACATGGCAGCTCACAACTGTCTGTAATCCAGTTCTAGGGGATCTCACATAGAAACAACAGTGCACATGGAAAAATATTGTAAAAAGAAGAAATGATTAAACGCTTAATTAATTGGTAGTTTCAACTTTTTTTCTCTAGCCAAAGACCAAAAGCACTGGTCCTGTAAACAAGGTTCAAACCAGACTTCACTCTGCAGAGAAAGAAAGGAAAACAAATTCAAGGTACAGTATAGTTTGCAGGCCTGACTCTCCTTCTCAGTTTTACAGTCCACAGTATCAGCATTCTTAGTTATAAACTTTCTGTTTCTCTTGATTTTTAAAATACCTCCAGTATAAAGCCCCTGTATCCCATGTATCCCATCATACTCAGTAATTTAAAGCAATTGCACTTGGAACTGTTTACAGCAGTTAATAAACATTTTATGTTCTCTAAAACAAAATCACTACCTTTCCATAAATTTTACTGTTGTTTTTAAAGAGACATTATTGGAACTGGGACTGAGATCTGGGTTTTATTTTGTTTAAAGATTTTTTTAAAAATGTATATGTATATATGTACTTGTGTGACTCTATGCTACCTGTGTGCAAGTGCCCTTCCAGACCAGAAAAGGGTGTCAGACTCGTCAGACGTGGAATCACGCTGGTTGTGAGCTTCCATGTGGGTGCTGGGAACCGAACTTAGGTCCTCTGTAAGAACAAGTGCTCTTAAATATTAAGCTATCTTTCTATCCCCTGGGGCCTGGGTTGGGTTCTTGTAAATAGAGCAAATTGTTTTCTAGATTTTGACTGCTTGACAGAGTGCCATACGTTATTGTGTTTGTGAGACGGGAGTTGTTTGGTGAGATATAAATTAGGTTATGTCATAATTATTATTTACATTCTGCTCAGGCTTTTTTGTTTTGTTTTGTTTTTGAGATAGGGTTTCTCTGCATAACAGTCCTGGCTGTCCTGGAACTCGCTTTGTAGGCCAGGCTGGCCTCGAACTCGCTGAGATCCACCTGCCTCTGCCTCCCGAGTGCTGAAATAAAGGCATGTACCACTACCTGGTGAATTTTTTTTTTTAATAAAAGGAAAAAACTTTGGTTGTAGTAACCAGTAAGTTATTTAATCTTTATGTCTATGACCTACCTACCCAAGCTGGTAATTATAATAACGGGGAAATCTTTCCTAACTATTGTATATTTTAATTGTTTAAAGGGGAAAAAATAGAATTGAAGGGATAGAAGATAAAATTAACAAAAAGAGCCCAAAGAGATCATTGGCTAAATTGCATGTATCACTACAGAATTCCCTTGTCAGGCTTCACGGTCACTATTTAAATATAAGGTGGTTATTACAAGAACTCAGAAGCATTTGCCTTCGTGTTAAAAGTAAGCTGAATCACAGTCTTGGTGACATTTAATGTGTTTGCCCTGATTCAGGCCACTGTGCCTTTGGAAATGAGTTTTATTCCCTAATTCTTCCTCACCGTTAATGTTAAAAAGTTAAACCCGGTATTTTGGTCAACTTTGATTCTTGTTTCTCTACATTGAAAATAAATGTTGAGTTTGATGGCACTGAGGACCTGGTAATTCTTTCTTAAGAGACGAAATTCTTCCCAGTTTTCAGTGTCAGGACATTACCTTGGGCAATTCTCCAGCAGCGTGCAAAATGAAAACTGTAGGCCGGATCTGACCGGTAGGCCTGGACTTCCCCTCGTAAAGACTGATGGCTACTAAGACAGCAGAGCAAAGTCCTTAAATGTTCCATTGTAGATTTCATCTTAAGTTCAGTTTTATAACAGGTTTATCTGCTTTGTTTTGGGCAAAGCTCCATCCCCTCCCCCACCATCCCATTTCTGCTCACGTGTGTGGCATGTTTTCCTTCTTAGTGTTAAGCTGAAATATCCCAGTGTGCAGACTGCCAGTGATGTGGCCATCCCAGACGATTTCTCAGACTTCTCCCTTGCCAAGACAATTAGCAGGATTGAAGGGCACCTGGAGGAGGACAGCTCGCCAGGGCACGCCGATGACGACATTCTCTGTGGTGTCAGCAAGGACATCGGGACAGGTAGGTTTTCTTCAGCATTACAGATACTCAGAGATTTGGGAGAACTATATCTTTAAATTTTATTATGAATATGGATTTATGTCTAGATAATAATAATCTAGAGAGATGTAGTGAATGGAAGGAAGATTCTAGGTAAATTTAAGTTGGCCAAATACTTGTTGACCAAGGGTGGTGGTTTGAGTTCACTGAACTTGCCTCTACTTTCTTTTTTCTTTTCGTTTTTCTCTTTCTTTCTTTCTTTCTTTCTTTCTTTCTTCTCTTTTTTTTTTTTTTTTTTTTTTTTGAGACAGGGTATCTCTGTAGCTTTGGAGCCTGTCCTGGAACTTACTCTGTAGATCAGGCTGGCCTCAAACTCAGAGATCTGCCCGTCTCTACCTCCTGAGCACTGGAATTAAAGGCATGTGCCACCACTGCCCGGCTTTTACCTCTACTTTCATCTCTGTTTGATATTTTATATTATAAAAAGTCATGACTATAGTATTGTTTTGAGTTTATTTCAACTGAAATTAAAATGTCCCATAGTTTGTCACTGAATAAATTTTCTGAGTTCCTTTTATTTATTATTATTATATTCTGTTTACTGTATGCTAAATCAATATATTGAAAAGGGTAAATGAATTGATAAGGCAACAGATAAGTAATGAAATGAGTTTTTATTAATATAATTTTTTCTGGTTAACTTACACTCTGCATGCAACTAGAAAAAAACTGTTTTAATCGTCTAAAAAATTGTATTCGTTAGCAGCAATGTCTCTAAAATTACTGAAATTATGAGGAGCCACCTGTGCTGTTGGAACAAAAAACCAGAACAATTGGAATGTGTGAGCATAGTTACTGTGAGCTGTATAATGAATTTGGGTGTGCAGTATAGTCAGCTGTGACTCCAGTCTGGCTACCTATCTCCTCTGTGATAGCAGTTTCTCCATTGGAGAATCAGAGTTGGTTAAATGATGCCTTAACACAACGTATGCATCACAAGAGGCTGACAGTCTGTACTTTTCACATACACAGTTTATTGTTCACACCTTAAAAGTGGGGAGAGGCAGAAAACTTACAGCAAATGAATCTTAACTTCCTAGCTCTAAGTGATGCTGCTGGTGTCTGGAGATGGGATTCACTCAGACAGTGGCAGGAGTAGCACGGAATAGGTTGCAGGTCTTATAGCCCAGTGCACAGTAAACCACCTTGACTGCATCCACTGGTGGAGGAAGAACAGGGAGTGGGTGCTAGCTCTGAGGCAGATGATCCTTCAAAGCTCTGTTACTTGAGCTCAGTAGAGACCAGAGACCAGAAAGGCATGCTTCAGTTGTGCTTAGCCATTCAGACAGGGTGCCATACAGTCAGAGGTCACCAGTGTTGCTGAAAGAGTCCCTCATTGCTAGCACTATAGTTTATGTGCAGTGAGGTACATTGGAGACCAGCCTCTGTTGGGCTGCCTGGTCCTTCTGTGACTTGTCTCCTCAGGGCAGACATTTAGCCCCTGCTTCTGATTGCTGTGAACCGCCTGCTCCCAGGGCTTTGCTGCTTACACTCTGGTGCATACTTCTGCCGTCAGCATGTTCTGACTCTCACGATGACTAGCAGGAGTGCCTCCATCGTATTTTCTTCTTTTTAGTTCTGAGTGTTTCCTACAGATGATCATAAAGTTTACCTCTGAAATTATGATTCTCTGAAGAATCCTAACAGGTTGTGTGTAATGATGATTGAGTGACATCCTAGTCAGTCACAGAGGACAGCAATTCATTCATGCATTTGTAGCATTTATTGACCTAATCAACCCTCTGGGACCGTTAGAGGGAAGGACTGTAAGTGAATCAGGAAGTTGGTTGTCACTCTTCAGCTATCTTCCAGGACATGCTGGGCAGATGCTTGTTCCTGGAGACAGTCACCCACTGCCTTGTTACAGGCCAGAGATGCAGAAATTCAGGACCAGCTGCAGACTTTACCATGAACACTGCTCCTTCCTGTGGCCACTGTCTCCATATCTTCGCTCCTCAGCTTGTGTGCCTGGGCGTCTTGTCCCAGGGAGAATATTCCTGTACTCCAGATGCTTACTTCGAATGGCTGGGTTGTGGGTGGGATAGAATGATCTGGAGTCAGTTTGGAAGCACAGATCGTAAGATCTGAAGCTTTATTTTTGCCAGAGAGGGTCTGCTTGTTTCTGTCAACTTCTTGGGCACTGCTAGCCTGAGACCACTATAAATTCTAGTAGATATCTTTTGGATCACGGTGGTAGGTGTGAGTGCAGTCTATAAACGTATGCAAGCACCAGCTTTTAGGTGTGGTTCTTAGGAAGAAGGGTTTTTGTCCTTGTTCCTCTGTCTTTACTGACTCTCCATAGTCTGCGTGACCACCTGTTGCTGTTCTTTTCTGTTGTCTGACATGGGGAATGTTTAATGTTTGTGGTGTTTCTACGATGGTCTCCTGTTAGATTGTCTACTGTGACTGTATTTTACTCATAATGTATGCCCTGTCGCCCAGTTGATAATGTCTTAAACTTGGGGGAAGAAAGCAGTCATGTAACGATTTGACTCCACAGAGGCTCAGCTCAGATTTCTAAAGGCCAAACTCCATGTGATGCAGGAGGAACTGGACAGCGTCGTGTGTGAATGCAATAAGAAGGTAAGCAGGAATGGCTTCTCGCGTGCTCTACCAAAGACATGAGGGACAGTTTTAATTATACTTTTAGATTTCAATCCACAGTTAAATAATCAGATTTAAAAATTAAATATAAATACAAAACTTTATTCTGAAAGCTTTTTACCACAAAGCTTAAGAATGTATCAAAATTGTTGACATTAGACCTTACTATCTTGTTTTGCTTTTTAAATCTGCTTTATTAGCTCTACAATATATAATGAGATTCTTTCCATGCATTAGATAAAGTCTGCTAACAGGAAAAAAATTTGAGACTGAATCAAAAACACAAGTTTCAATTAGAAGCTGGCATTAAGTGGAGACCCATGAGGAATAAGTGACATCAAAAATTTTACAACAGCACATCACAAACATTAAGTTTTGGAAGCAGGGGTCCCTGTATTATCTTCAGAGAAAACCAGGATTCAGGGCATAAAGCAAAACTCATCATGATGGTCATGGTGAAGGGGGCCAGTGCTAACTGCCCGCAGACTGTGGCTCAGCTGCCTTTCCCTCAACTTCTCCATGAGCTGTCTCACATCCTCCCTAAGCCTTTCCCTGTTCTCCTCTCTCGTCCTTGTTGGGGCTCCAACCCTATGCATCAGGTCCCCTCTATAGTGCACGATGGGCTGCCTAACAGGGAACCGCCTGCAACTTCCTGGGGCACAGAGTATTCACCTGCTTCAAAACGCAGGACCAAGCTGGGTGGTGGTGGCGCACGCCTTTAATCCCAGCACTTGGGAGGCAGAGGCAGTTGGATCTCTGTGAGTTTGAGGCCAGCCTGGTCTACAAGAGCTAGTTCCAGAACAGGACCACAGGCTGCTCCCTTTTCTTAGCATCTTGCGGGCATTTCTTCCTTTTCCTTCTTTTCCTGATGGTCATTTTCCATGTTGAGATTATTTTTCCTCCTTGTTCCTCTTTGGAATCCATTTCTCCTGGGCCTTTCCCTTGCCCCATAGACCTTCTCTCCTTTGTCGCTGCCAGACACCGCCGCAACTCAGCTAGCAGACCTGCTCCGCTAGCCCAGGGCCCGATGCCAGCCTGCAGTGCGCAGGGAAGCACGGAGCTGGTGGCCAGAAGGGAGTCAGAATTTACTATTTTAGACTTGCCAGATAATAGGCTATTCAGTATAAAATGTCTGATTTCCATTTCTAATAGTGAATATCAACCAGGCTTTATTCCCAGGAATTCGTGTAAATATCTCATCAAAGACCATCTGAGGCTCTTTTGTTTTCAGCTATAGTTTTGGTGTCAGATCTTGTGTATTTTTTACATAACTGATAATGTCTTATTGTAGGAGGATGAAATTCAGGACTTAAAGTCCAAGGTGAAAAACTTTGAAGAAGACTGTGTGAAACAGCAGCGAACAATTACTTCACAGCAGTCTCAAATAGAAAAGTATAAGAACCTTTTTGAAGAGGCAAACAGCAGATGTGACGGACTTCAGCAGCAGCTCTCGTCGGTAGAGAGGGTGAGTCTCCCACGTCTCCCGACTCAGCGCTAAGGACTCGCTGAAGCTGTTAGAACACACTCTGGTTAATAAATGAAAACATCCCCCTAAAACAGAGTATTTGACAACTCTTTGAGGTACATATACAGTAATCACCTCCTAGTAAAGTATGCAGTTCAGTGGCTTTTAGTATGTTCATAAATTCATTCTCAAATGTAGAACGTATTCACAGCCTCCAAAAAATGACTCTTACCCTTCAGCCTCCACATCCCACATCTCATCCATGCCAGTCCTGGGTTACTACTTCTCTATTTTCTGTCTCAGTAAATCTACCTGTTCTGGAAATTTCCTCTTGTACATAGACTCAAATAATATACAGTCTTTGTGATTGATTTCTCTTGTTAAAGAATTTTGCTTGTTTTTTTTTTTACTGTTCATTCATGTTACAACACTAATTGTTCAATTCTTCTTTAATTGTCAAGTATATTCTGTATATGTGACATATATTAAATTTATTATTTATTTATCTTGAAATGCTGGGGTTGAAGCCGGAGCCTTTCACAGGGACAGCTGCCAGCTGTTTCCTAGTGCTGTTGCATCTGGTCCCTGCAAGCAGCGTGAGGGCCCAGCTCTCCGCACCTCAGCTGCCCCTCTTGGTTAGCATCCCACTGGTGTGAGCAGTGACTGACGATGTATTCATTTCCCATTTGTGGACCTTCCTTGCAGAAATGTTGTCCTTTGACTTACACACACGCACGCATACACACACACACACACACACACACACACACACACACACACACGCACATGAGTGTTGTGACCCGTGTGTGCCCCCTCATATAAACATACACTTTCACACATGCAGTAAAGACATTTAATAAAAGTTATCTTTACTGACTGGGTGTGATGACCTCTGTCTTTAATCCCAGCACTTGGGATTCAGAGGCAGGTGGGTCTCTGAGTTCACGGCCAGTCTATTCTCTATAGCAAATTTCTGGACAGCCACTGCGACATAGACCCTGTCTCAAAAAACAAAACAGCAACAACAAAAAAACAACTTTATTTATGAATGTCTTAAAGACAATAAAATGTATTTTTTCTAAATATACATTTTAGTGAGTTAGTTTGTCAACGTGGAGGGCTCAGATTTTGGAGTCAAATAGTTTGATTCCTGCCCCGCTACTACCCTGTCACTGGTAGTTTGCTTAACCATTCGTGCTCGGTTTCCCTTCCTGTAGTGTGTTCTCTGGCACATACCATAGAAAAGATTTCCTTTGTTCCCACACAGAGGACTAATGTAGTAATGTTGTCTTCTGACAAGCTAATCCACTGCATACGATGGGCGTGACATTAACCTCCAATTCAGCTAATGTAAAGGACATTTCTGTCCCCTGCCGGTTCCTTTACATTCTTTCCCACACCATCCCAGGCAGATGCCGAACCACGGTCTTCTACTGTACAGTGGGTTTTTGGTTTCAGGTTTTTTTTAATATTCTAAAATTTCATATAGGTGTCATCATTAAAGTACACTTTTTAAGTCTGGTCACTTTTGTTCAGCTGTTTTATTGTTTTTGTTTTTACATGCTTCATGTTTTTGTTTATTGCTCTGTATTTATTCACAAATACACCACATTTTAAAATTAGTAATTACAAATGATGTCACTGTGTTCCATTTTTCATAGACACATGTCTTTGTGAGTGCTTATCTATTCTCATGACGTTGGATAAATACCTATGAACAGAATTTCTGGATTTTTATGAGAAAGTCTATGTTAAAACATTTTAAGAAACTTCCAGGTGTGGTGGTACCTGTAATTAATCCCATTATTCAGAAGGTAAAGTCAGGAGGATTAACAGAAGTTTGAGGCCAGCATGAGTCCTGCAGGGCTCATTAGCCACCCAGGGCTAATGAATTGTCTGGGGGAAAAAGAAACAGCCAAATTAAACAACAACAAAAAACCAAACATGTAAGGAACCTGTTAACCTGTGCTCTAAAATGCTTGCCACACCTGACATTCCTGCCTGTGTTCCGACCATGTCCCCAGCTCGTGGTCCTGCCAGCATCACTGCCTTAGCTCTAGAGAGGGAGCAGTGAGCCTTTGCAGTGTGTGTGGGTGCTGATGTTGTCATGGCCATGTGTGTGCTTCTCTGTGGTCCGTCTGCACATGTGACAAGACCAGTCTGGAGAGCGTTTCCTGCCCCCACTGTAATCCCCTCACGTATTGTATACTCTCTCGTCATTTGACTTTGCTTTTTTGTTGTTGTTGTTGTTTTTTACCATGTGTTTCCAAAAGGCAGAAGTTTTAAATTTTTGGTAAATTTTATATATTTTCTTGGAATTTCTGGTTTTTCATTCTTCCCAGAAACTTTTGCCTGCTCCAAAGCCATGAGAATCTTTCTTCTAAGCATTTCATGTAGTTTATATATATATCAGCATCATATGAATGATATACATGTGATCTATTTAAAGTGAATTTTATGTGTAGTATGAAATAAATGTCTTTTTTCATAAAGCTAATAACATGGGAAATACTGATTTTCCTCATTTTATTATCATGTCATTGACTGTGGGGCCCAGTTCAAGACTTTTACAACAAAATTAAAGACTTGAGATTTTCTGTAAAGTTTTGTCTGGCAATGTGTTTGCTTGTTGCTGGTTTGTTTTTTTGGTAGCAGCAATTTTATCTGTTTGCAGGATGCAGTGTATCTTCTCTACATGCTGTAAAAGTTACCAGGATGTAGTATTGGGATTGATGGTCCAACCTTTTATTCCAGCTTGGATAACCCACCTGGGAGACAGGCAGATAGATCTCTGTGAGTTTGAGGCTAGCCTGGTCTACATAGTGAGACTCTGTCTCAAAAAAAAAAAGTTACCAGTGTGTGATTGAAAACAAATGGTTTCAAAGTTTTAAACTCAGTTTCGCTTTCTCCGGTGGTGGATTTTCTTCCGTGGAGAAACTCTGCTCTCCTTTCTCCTTGCTGCACTTTTCAAGCTTTCAAGGAGGCGATGTTTTCAGCTTTCTGAGAAGGAAGTTACAAAGTCACCAGCAAAAGAGAAGGGCAAGGGTTTATCACACTCCTCTTATCGCGGCTGGTGTGAAGCAGTCGGCACTGTGGGTTTTAAAACTAGTAGCTTTTTTCCCATGTGAACAGTGAGTGAGCTGCGGAGCCATCGTCGCTGCCTCCCACAAAGCTGTGCGGAAGGCTGTGACAGCAGATGGCAGCCAGGCGCAGCTTGATTTGTTTAGAGACCTACAGAAGGAGCAGCATGTGTTTTGTTTTGTTTTCCCCTTTAATTACTCAAAGCCACAGAGATGGGTTTCAGAGATGATGTGATACAGCCAAGGAAGAAATATTTAAAAAGACAAACGTCGCATTGAAGTGAGCTCCGGCTCTACAGTGATTGTTACGTTTACCGAGTGCTCTTTGGAGGCTCTGGGCCAGCCAGACCATTGTGTGTTGTATGGGGTACAGTACGGGTATTCAATACTACAGGACAAGCCCGAGTCATTTTTAATTATTAATTATTATTAATAATAAATATTTGTTATTTTATTATGTATATATTAATTTATATATGCCTGCTTGCCTGTATGTCCAAAACCAGAAAAGGGCATCAGTTTCCTGGAACTAGAGTTACAGGCAGTTGTGAGTCCCAACACAGGGGTTGAGAACCAAACTTGGTTCCTCTGCAAGAGCAGCAATTCTGTAAGCACTGATACATCTCTCCAGCCTTTATAAAAATATTATTAGTGCCTTTTACATGCAGCTACAATGCTGGAAATGAAAACAGCTGATAACTTTAGAAGTTTACATTTCAGTGGGAGAACCAAACAAGTGAGTGGTTTTGGTACCTGCTGCAAATGTGTGCTAGCCTGTATCAGGCTACTCTAGAAGTCCTGAAGGAAAGGCACCAAATCCAACCCATGTCTGCTGTAAGGACTAGGGACCGTACCAGGAAGGAGTTCAAGGCCTACTGAGCACCCAGGTGGAGCCTGGGCACCGTGTGTAGGGGCTAATTAGGTAACTGGGGACAGGAGGCAGAGAACTCAAGCCCAGTGCTTGATCCCAGTGCTGTTGGAGCCCCTGATGGAGCAAGTGTGGCGGGGAGGGGCCTGGTAACCACAGAGTTCACAGTTCATGAGATGGATTGTTGTTAGCTGTCCCTTTTCAGCAACAGACTACTGTAGAATATTGGCACAAATACAAGGCCCTCATACTTTGCAAGATATTCTGTTTCTGCTCAAGTTGGATAATTCCTAGTGGGGTTAATATGCAACCCTCCATTTATCCTTCGTTTCTTCAAGCGGTTGACTTTGTCAGTTCTCCACAAGAGCAATATTCATGGGCAAGCGGTATCTAACCAGGACTTTTGGGAGGTTTCCAGAAGACCTCAAGTGAGCTAGGCTTAGAGGCGTATGTTGTGTGGTATTGTGTTTGTGTTCTGACAGTAAAGCTTTCGTGGAGACCAGAGAGCAGAGCTAGCCACCAGTGAACCATAGAAGCTGGGCAGTGGTGGCACACACCTTTAATCCCAGCTCTTGGGATGTGGAGACAGGAAGGGATAAGGTGGGGTGGAGACAGGATCTGAGCCCCTTTTGGACTGAGGAATGAGAGGGGAAGGAAGCAGCTGGCAGTTGCTCCTAGTTCTCTGATCTTCCGGGTTTCCCCCCAATAGTTGATAATTAATAAAGAATAACAATTTTTTTATTAAGAATAAGATGAATTAGATTAATGCTTCAGGCATATGCCTATAAACTCAACACTCAGGAAGCAGACACAGAAGTTTCAGCCTAGCCTGGGTTGAACATACAGCAAGATCCTGTCTCCTAACAGTTCAGTTTTAAAATATTTACTCCTAAAATAAGTATGGACAATAATTATACAGTGTTTTGAATCAACATGAGGCAAAAAATATTAATCAAAAGAGCAACATTTGTTGTGGTTGGAGAGATGGCTTAGTGATTAAGAGCACTGGCTGTCCTTCCAGAGGACCCAGGTTCAATTCCCAGTACCCACATAGTAGCTCACAACCATCTGTAGCTCCAGCTCCAGGGGGTCTGAGGCCTTCTTCTGGGCTCCAAAAGCACCAGCCACACAAGTGGTACAGACATAACTGAAGAGACCTAACTTGACACCAGTGCAGCCATGAAAGGCTGCAGACTAGCTACACTGGGGCTAAGTCTTACCCTTACAATAACCAGGAAAAGCTACAAACTGTGCCATGTGGGGACCGATCAGAATTGAGATAAACTAGTACCAGATGCTCCAGAACGTTAGAAATAGCTTACCTAACTTGTATATAGGTTGCCAATTTCCTTCCAGCAATTCCAGTGCCAATCCCTGTTTGACTAGACTCTTGCTGTCCCATTCCTGCCCAAGCAGGAGTTCAGCCCCCATCTGAATCCGTAATTCACCTCCCCCCTACCCCCATTCTTTATTCCTTAAAAACCCCGAGCTCCACTGAGCTGGAGACTCTCCCAATCCAACCGCTGTGTCAGAGCGCATGGAGAGCCCACACTTGAGCTCGCAGTAAAGGCTCTTTGCTTTGCATGTGAACCCGGGCATAATAATAACACATGCAGACAACACCACCCTCCCCCGCTGAAAACTAGAGGACAGAATTAAAAAACTACAAAAGCATTTGCAACTACATCTTTAGGTGTCTTTCTAGTGCCAGTTTTGGGTGACACTCTCCTGAGAACTGTGTCTCTTGATGCTTGGCCTGCAGCCCCATGTGAGTAAAAGCAGGAAGCATGGGAATGAAACAATGCAAAATGTAAAAGGGAACGGATGGTCTTCAATATTCTGTATTTTTTAACCACACAGGAATTAGAAAATAAAAGAAGATTACAGAAACAGGCCGCTACAAGTCAGAGTGCCACAGAAGTTCGCCTGAATCGCGCTCTTGAAGAAGCGGAGAAGTACAAAGTGGAGCTGAATAAACTCAGGCAAAGTAACAAGGTGCACAAAGCTGGGTAGCTCCAGTAGGGCTCGCCCTGGGATTCCCCTCCCTCAGCAAGCGGCAGAAACCGGATTTATTGCTTCTTGTGTGGTGGGTGGGGCGGGACACACAGGCCAAGGTGCTCCTGTGAAGGCCAGAGGACAGCTTCACGGGGTTTGTCACCTCCTTCTCCCTCTTGTGTGCAGTCGGGGGTCTAAATCAGATGATGAATCTTACATGTTAAGCCTTTACTCCCTGAGCTGTCTCACCAGCCCAGAAAATAACCTCACTGGCCCCTGTGAAATTTAAATTCCTTGAGTTCTGGGCAGTGGCAGCTGACACCGCTAACCCCAGCACTCCAGGAGGCAGAGGCAGGTGGATCTCTGAGTTTGAGGTCAGCCTGGTCTACAGTACAAGCTCCAGGATCCAGAACAGCTAGGGCTGTTACACAGAGAAACCTTGTCTTGAAAAACCAAAAAAATTTTTTTCTTGTGTCGTGATGAATATTCTCTTTTCAGAAAAAAAAATTCTTAATAATCGGTACATTTTCCACTAGTTAGGATTTTCCACTAATTAGGATGTTGTTTTGGCTGTTATGATTGGGTGACTGCATACTCCTTTGGAGGATTCATTTCTTCACATAATCTTTAGAGGGCTATGTTATATGTCAGATTCTTCCTGAACCCTGTGGATAAGCCATGAAAAGTAAGCACCTTTTGTATGTCGCCTTCTTCTCTGAACCTCAGGCTTCTGCTATGCAGAGGGAGGGGATGTATTACAGGACCACAGGTCTGAGCCTTGAGCTCTGGGGGCTTTGTTAAATACAGACCGCTGGATCCTACCCTTGGAGGCCTGAAAATCACAGCGTCACTATGGGGGGTAGCACCTGTTAGAGATGTGTAAAGGCCGCTGTCACACCTCCAGTGGCAGCCAGTTCCTCGAATATCTGTTGATCCTCAGTGAATGGAGGTGGATACTGATGCCAGAACCTGTCATAGTCTGTACAATTAGTTCCGCATCAACCTGATGGAATTGCTTCCTTATGACATTTAGTACCTTAACGATGACTTAGGAACCACCTTATTTCATAACTGATGGTGGATTCTGAATTGTCTCAGTAACACTGGCTAGAAACAAGAGACCTTGACTAGTCTTCTGAAATGATTAGCAGAGCCAGCACGTGACACCTTAACTACACCGTCTTAATGATTCCATCGAAGGCACCTGCTGCAGCTGGCCAGCTGCTCCGTGTTTAAAGGCCATCAGCGAGGATCTAACTGAGATAAGTCATCTCACATCCCGACACTCTGCATGTTGCTGTGACTTAAGAAAGCAAAAGGCAGAGTAACTGTATCGAGATTTGCCCTTCTGGTTGCTGATCTGATCTCTGACTTGCCGCACACGTTAGAGATATAGAAAGGAAAACTATTTTCTTTTCAGTAAGTGACTTTCTTTCTATCCAGCAGTGTTGAAAATTCAAGTAATGAAGACTTGGTAGCCATACCTTTAACCAGAGCACTCAAAAGGCAGAGGCTGGCAAATCTCTGTGAGTTCAAGGCCAGCCTGGACTACAAAGTGAGTTTCAGGACAGCCAGGGCTACATAGAGAAATCCTGTCTCAAAAAACAAGCAAACAAACAAAAAGAGACTTGGTATGTGAACACTTCCATGAGTCACCAGGAATACAAAAACTTGGATGTATGCAAAGTTGACTCATATTATTTCAAAGTTTCAAGCACTATTTTAGTGAGACAGCATCTCAAAAAACCAGAGGAAAAAAGTTATGTATTTATGACTCATTTTTTAAATTTTTACTTATTTGTGTATTTTTAGGGCTTGTCTCTGGGCATGCTTAGGCCCCACAGTTGTGGTGTTTTCTCTTAGCATCTAACCTGTGTGTAACTCTTCTTTGGCGAGGAGGGATTTTCCCATTTCATCTTTTGTGTCTTCTTACTCCTTTTAGACATATGATTAGGTAAATTAAAACTTTCAGGTCTGTGTGTTTGAAACGTGACAAGAAAAGAGTAAGGTTTACATAAAAGAGAATAAGATTCCCTCATAGTCATCAGAAACTTAAAGATCTGTTTTTAAAATAATGACAAATTATTCTCCACAGAGGCTGGGAAACAAAGCAATAGCTGTAAAGTAAAAATAACCCTTTGAACCGAAGTCGGTCACCCTAGCCAGATATAAGGGTGCAGGAATCTTAATGTAAGGCTGTGGTGTGTGTGTGCACATGTGAACACACACATTTGTGTTTATGTGTGTTGAAGGCCAGAGGCTGACACTGGGTGTCTTCCCCAATCACTCTACCTTACTCCTTGTGACGAGGTCTCACTCTGAACTGAGAACTGGCCCGTTTCCTTAGTTGACCCGAATGGCTGGCTCCCAGAATGCACATAGGCAGCACTACTTACATGGGGGCTAAGGATCCAAACTCTGGCCTCACACTTAACCAGTGAGCCATTATCTGTGTCCTCTCTTCTCTCTCCTCCTCCCTCGGGGATCTTACTGTCCCTCACGTCTCACACTGTGTCCTCCAAGGCTGCAGAGTTGTCACTGTGGAGCCTGCTGAGGGAAGAGGAGTGAAATGGACATCTACCTAGAAACGGCATTTGATGAGGTGGTTGTTTGACATATGGGACCAAAGTCCATGTTCCTTCATTTAGAAGTGATAATTTCTGATTTTTTTTTAAATTCATTTAGAAATATTGCCAGGCTGTGGTGGCGCACGCCTTTAATCCCAGCACTTGGGAGGCAGAGACAGGCAGATCTCTGAGTTCGAGGCCATCCTGGTCTACAAAGCAACTTCCAGTACAGCCAGGACTGTAATAGAGAAACCCTGTCTTGAAAAACCAAAAAAAAAAAAAAAAAA
>NW_026067900.1:6157697-6293358 GCF_014885135.2 Alexandromys fortis | reverse complement strand
AAAAAAAAAAAAAAAAAGAAAAGAAAAGAAAAAAAAGAAAGTTAAAAAATAAAAATAAAAGAAAGAAAAAAAGGGGAAGAAAAGAAATATTTATGAGGTCCTGTTAGGTACTGTACCACCCAGAGGTTTATGGGAGGCTGTAGATAGATGGATTGAGATCAGATGTAGTCCTTGCATTCATATACTGAAGCTGACTGAGTGCATAAGGAAGTGCTTAGGTAATCAGTCAGGCAAACTAATCATGCTCTTGCGCTAGTCCATGGGGCAGAAGCTGTGGAGGGTACATGGTGTTCTGAGCAGGCAGCCAGACCATGACATTTGTTTTCTAAATGTAGTCTAAGCTAAAATTGGAATAATTTGTAGCAGTTAGGTGCCAAGGAAAAGATTATGAACAGAAGGAATAGTGTGTAGAAATGTCCGTGAGGCAAGAAAGAGGAGGAAGGCATCATAGATGTGAAGGTAGGAGCAGAAAGCCAGCCACAGACACTGGAGAGCACCTGAAGTCATTCACCTGGCTCGCTAGGCCATGCATCGGCTGGAGCTCGTTCACAGAGCGGTGCAGAGCAGCTGTGGTTCCCCCTGGCCATCCAGTAGGGAACTTGATGCAGGGGGCCCAAAATGGAGGCAGACAGGCTGGATCTCTAGAGCATAGGCACAGTGTCAGACAGTGTAGGTTTGACTGACTGATGGCAACAAAAGTAGAAATGAATTGAGTATCAAAAATTGTATTTAAGAGAGAAAACCACAAGGACTGGGCATGGGTTTTGAAAGGGGGAAGCCTTAGGTGGTTTTTTTTTTTTTTTTTTAAGTTTTATATTAAGTGCATGTGTGTATGTCTGGGTGTGGGGTTGGGGGTAGGTGCACATTTAGTTCAGGTGACTGAGGAGGCCAGAACAGAGAGTGTTGGATCCCTGGAGCTGGAGTTAACTACAGCTGCTGTGAGCTCCCTGATGTGGGTGCTGGGAACTGAACTTGGATCCTTTGTAAGAGCAGCTCATTCATGTGTTCTTAGCTATGGAATCACCCCATTGGCTCCAGGACTTTTTTTTTTACTTAAGGTTTTTTTCTCCTTAAACTAGGTACTGCCATTACTGAAATAAGAAAGACTTGAGTAGGTTTAGGGAAGGACAGCTGTAGTACATGCCAGTAGGAAATAGTGAAGATGAGGCAGAGGGTTCGGGAAGAAACTATGAATTATTTTAAGATATTGTGATACTGAAGTTATTCTGGGAACCCGAGAGGGGATATCAAGCTGTTAGCATCTGCACAGAGCGGATGAGTGAGAGGGAGAGAAGGCAGGGTGTGGCCGAGTGGCCACTGCTGTGAGTGCCGACAAGGTGCTGAGTGAACAGCAGAGCTGGGCTCAGAAATGTTTCCGCAGGGTGGTGAGGAGGCTGCGCTCGCTCTGTGTGGGATTCAAACCCGGTGAGATGAGGAAACCGAGTGAATGGATGTGAAGTGTAGACGTGGAGGGAAATACAAAGTTGACCTCCTTTTTAAATAAGGTCATTTAAATATGGTGAAGTGAAGATTGATTATGTGTAGTTTGAGTCTTGGCTCCTAGGCATTCCCATGAACACAGCTCAGTTCCCTACAGGACATTCTCTCTGCTCAGAAAGATCCTTGTGTCCTGCCGAGGCCCTTCCCAGAGGTGCAGCTGCACTGCCGTCCTCTCCTAAGTTAAACACAAGTGGACTCTGCGTGGGCTCTTGGGACTGGATGCCTGCTCTGTGCAGGAGTCGGAACTGACCCGTGCTGGGGTTTTCCCTCCACCCCTCTTACCAGTGAGTTACCACTACTCTTGTCAAAGAATCAGCTTTTGTTTTTACTTCAGTCTGCTCTGTTTCCCTGACATATCCCTTTCACTTCTGCTTTCTTGTTTAGGTTTTAATTTGCTCTTTTGTCTCGAGCTGAAGTTGAACCTTAGATCGCTGATTTTAAACTTTGTTTTCTAAAGCATTTAGTGCTACACCCGTCTTTAAAGTGATGCTCTACATTTGTCTGACAATTTTTGACCTGCTTCTCTGTTTGTTTGTTTGCTGTGTTTTTTCGTTTTTTCGAGACAGGGTTTCTCTAAGTAACAGCCCTTGCTGCTTGACTATCCTGGAACTCTCTTTATAGACCAGACTGGCCTCGAATTCTAGAGATCTACTGGTTTCTGCTTCCTGCGTGCTGGGATTAAAGGTGTGTATACCACGCCCAGCAATTTTTGGCCTCTTTAATACACACACATATTATACTATGAAGACATAGCTATATATAATAAACCTGTACATGATGGTGTAAAATGTGGTTGAATTTGGCGATTACAGCTTGGGATAGAGGCACGAGTCACTGTATCCAGGCGTTGTGTTCTCAGTAGCACACACGATGATGCTTTAGGATGACATTCTTATGGATATATATTTTCACATGTGTCATAGCTTACTTACAGTCACCTTTCTATTGCCCTCTCCCTTCTTCCCCTCAAGCGGCTTCCCCTTTGTTTTAATATCATGTAGATGCATATATAAATCTAGACTCTTCACGAGAGGAAACAAGCATTATTATCTGATCTGGCTTAATTCACTTACTACAGTGACCTCCAGTTGCATCCATGTTCCTGCACATGACATGATCTCATTCCTCCATGCTATATCCCACATTTCTTACCAATTTATCTGTTGATGGGTCTCTGTGGAGGTTCCCTAACCTGGCTATTGTGAACCATTCTGCATCAACATGGATGTGCATGTTGACTTAGATTCCTTCACATGTATACCCAGGGTGGCACATCTGGATCTCATGGTAATTCTATTTTTATTGTTTAGAAGCCGTCATACTACCTTCCGAGTTTACATTCTCCCCGGCTCGTGAATCGGGCCTTCTCTTTCCCACATCCGCACCGGTACTTGTCTTGATGACTGTTCTGACTGGGGTGAGATGGAGCTCACTGTAGTTTTCATTTGCATTTCCCCTGTTGGCTAAAGATGATAAATACTTATTCTTATATTTATTGCATTTGTATTTCTTTTGAGATTTGTCTATTCAGTTAATTTGCCCAATTAATTATATGATTTGAGGTTTTAGTTCTTTATAGATCCTAGGTATGAATCCCCTTTCAGAATCAAATGGCTAGATCTGTGAGGAAAATTAAAGTTACTTACAGTGCTCATGGAGGCTAGGAAAGGGTGTCAGATCCCCGGGGCCTGGAGTTACAGGTGGTTATGAGCCGACATACGGGAGCTGGAAACTAAACCTAGGCCTTCTGCAAGAGCAGCAAGAGTTCTTAAACTAAGCGATCTCTCCAGCTTCATTTCCTGTAGTTATTTAAAAAGCATTTCTTTAAATGATATCCAACTGGTCTTTTTATTTCCTTCATTCTCTGAATTGGGTTCAATTTCTTTTTTTTTTAATTTGTTTGTTTTGCTAATTTTCCTGCTTGGACATGGAACCGCTGCACTGGAACCTCTCTCTCTGTCTGACAGAAGAGCTTAACCTGGGGATTTTACTGTATGTAAGCTGCTGGTGAATTCTGATAAACTTTGATTTTGATTATTTTTAAAGTTTTCATCATTCTGTTTAAAGCACCAATCCTTCTGTCTTCTCCGTGGACCCATGCCCTGTTTAGAAGTTTGCCAGTCTATTTCCACACCTTAGGGCATCCCCAGATAGCCTTCTTAAGGGTTTCCAGTTAATCCCATCACGGATAGGACATCCATGATATATTTGGATCTTTATAGGTTGATGCAGGCTTGTTTTATGATCCCGAATATGGCTGAAGAGAGAGATGCTCCTTGTGCCTTCTGCCTTTGTTGGACGGAGCCGTCCTCAAGCGCCAGCCATGCCAAGCTACTTGGCGGTTGTCATGTGTCTGCACCTTCACATACTTTCTGTATCTCAGTGAGCAAGGAGGCATAAATGAAACTGGATCTGTCGTTTCCGCTTGAGCTCGATCCACATCTGCATCCTGTTTGTCAAAGCTGCTACTAGACAGAACATTCGGTATTGTTGTGTCTTCTTGATGAATCAGCCACTTCCAAAATGACTGTTTTTACTCCTGGCTGGACCCGTGCCTTGGTATTAAAGTAGCCTGAGCTCTACTCAGTTACCACTGCCGTGTCTTCTGTCCGTGTCCCACGTCACTGTAGACAGCGTAGCTGGGTTTGGCTTCTTTCTATCCAGCCTAGCAATCTCTTGTTAATTGGAAGTGTTTATATGACATTTAATATTATTCCTAATATGGATGGCTTATCTGATATCAACACTGTATTCCTTTTACTGGCTCTTTTGCACTTCAGTATTTACTACACATCTTTAATTATACTCAGGTAACACAGAATTCATAGATAACCTAGGAACCTTATAAGCAGTTATCTTACCCACTTTGCTATTGCATTGATTTTTATGGCAAAGCACACATAAAATTTACTTTCCTAAACATTTTTAAGTATAAAATAATTATTATGGTTTTGGAATCAGTCTTTACACTTTTTATCATGGAAAAAAAAGGGAACACAGTACCCCATTCCCCAGGCCCTGGCAACACCATTCTGTTTCTAACCGTGAAGCTGACTTCTGTTGGTGCCTCCCTCCTAGGAGTAGAATCACATATTTATCTTTTTGATAGAATTATTTAGTTTAATACAGTGTTCTCAGGGTTGTTCCATCTTTTCAAATTTGATTCCTTTAGACGGCTCAATAACATCCTGTTTCATAAATATATATACATAAATATATATGTATATATTTCCGAGACAGGGTTTCTCTGTAGCTTTGGAGCCTGTCCTGAAACTAGCTCTTGTAGACCAGGCTGGTCTCGAACTCACAGAGATCCGCCTGCCTCTGCCTCCCGAGTGCTGGGATTAAAGGCATGCACCATCACTGCCTTGCTACAACCTGTCATATTTACATGCCACTTTTTGTTTGTTCATCTCCTGGTGGATGCTTAGGGTTTGAACTGTTGGTCACTAGAACAGAGATGCCCAGACCTGAGTGAGGTCTTGCTCTTGTTTGGGGTATATATTCTGAAGTGGAATTGCAGGATCAGAGGCGAGTGCTCTTCAGTTTTGGTTTCCTTAACAATTTTACATATCTACTTGTGATATAGAAATGACCAAGTGTTCCCATATCATCAACATTTGTTATTTTGATTTTTATTGATACCAGTCATCCTGTTGGGTTTGATTGTTTTGCATCTCTAATTATAAGTAATTGTTCAGCATCTTGTATTTAGTAACCATTTGTCTGTCTTCTTCTCTAGAGAAACATCCAGTCAAGCCCTTTGTTAATTTTTACATTTTATTGTGTATTCTGGATGTTAGGCCTTATGCAGATGTGTGGCTTGCAAATATTTTTTTTCCCATTCAGCAGACTGCCTTTTTGCCATTTGTTGTATCCGGTGTGTCCTTTGTTTGATACTGTCCAGTTTTTTTTTCTTTGTTGCCTGTGCTTCTCTGCCAAAATCCAGTGTCATTAAGTTTTTTAGTTTCAGTCTTTTTGCTCAAGTCTTTATTCCATTTCACACACACACACACACACACACACACACAAACACACACACATGCTTCTGGAGCACTTGCTGTTTTTGCAGAGGCTCCAGATCTTACAGCCAGCTGTGACTCCAGTTCCAGGGGATCTGACACCTTTTTCTGTATGAGGTGCACAGGCTACATGCAGGCAAAACATTCATATACATAAATAAAACTTTTTTAAAAATACAAGTAAATGTCATGGACCTCAGAAAGAAATCCTCACATCATGAGCAAATGATTTTTTTTAACATAGGTGTTAAACAATCTGGAAAGAACAGTCTCTTGAAAAATGGTGCTAGGAAACTCTGCAACCTGCCCCTGTGCATGCGTGTGTGTGTTCGTGTGTGTGTGTACACATACATGCACATCAATGGTACACTGTTCTAATTATTCTTAAAATATTATGATTTGATGTCAGGAAGCATTATTTTTGTATTCATTCACTCATTCATTTTGATTCTTTCATAAGTGGAATTGTTTTCTTAGGTTTTTTTTTTTTCTGAGCTGTTCACTTTAGTGTGTAGAAGCAACCCTTTTTTTCTGTTGCTTTTGTAGCCTGCAGCTTTGCTGAATCCATTTCTTGGTTATCATGATTTTCTTATAAATCTTTAGGATTTCCATATCTGAGATCTTGTCATCTACGAGGAATCTTCTTCCTCTCCAGTGTGGATGTCAATTGTTCTGTCCCAATTGTGGGGCTACAAGTCCCAGTGCTGTGTGCAACAGAGGTGACAAAAGCGAGTGCCTTTGGTTCCTGAGCAACAGCGAGGCTTCCAGTCCACTGTTTGTGAGCTGTGAGCTTTTCACATATGGAATTTCGTATCTGGGGTAGTTTTCTTATATTTAATACTTTATTTTTCTCATGAAAAAATGTTGACTCTTGTCAATAATCATGTGTTTCTCCTTTATTCTGTGAATACGGAATATTATCATATTGACATTGAGTTTTATGTTGAACCACCCTGTTCTGGCAGTAGGTTTCCCGTGGCCATCATCTGTAAACCCTTAATGTGCTGATGAGTTTGTTTTGCATCAGATTTCATCAGTGATACAGATCTGTAATGCCTTCAGTCTGACTTTGGTTATGAGTAATGTTTCCCTGAGAATGGCTTTAGATGTTGTTGTTTGGATATAGCTTGATTTTGTTCTTCAGTGGCTTGAGTATTATTGCTAGAAGATGGGTCCCAATCTGGTTGGTATTAGGAGGTGGTATGGAACATTTAAGAGGTGTGACCTAGGAGGTCCTTAAGTCTTTTGGGGATATGCCCTCAGAAAGGACTGAGGCCATAGTTTTTATCTGCTTTTCTCTTGAACACATCCCTGCCTCTGCTGTCCTGTATGCCATGAGGCCCTCATCAGAGCCAAGCTATTGCTGGATCCACGCCCTGGAATCTGCAGAACTGTGAGCCTAATAAACCACTTTGTGGGCAGGAGAGATGACCAGCAGTTTAGAGAGAGCACTTGCCCTTGCACAGGACCCAGGTTTTGTTTTCCAGCATCCATATGATGGCTCACAACTATCCATAGCTCCAGTTCCAGGGGATATGACACCCTCTCCTGGCCTCCACATTCATACAATCCTTTTTATTTCTGTAAAGTCAGCTGCAGTGGCCCCTCTGTGGTTTCTGGTTTTACTCACACCAGTTTTACGGTTTTTTTTTTTTCCCCAGTGTTCCTAAAGGTTTGTTGATAGTCATGGGAGCAAACTTTTAAATATGTTTGTCTGTTCTATTAATTCACTTACATGTGCTCTCAAATTTATCATTTCCATTTCTGCCAGCTTCAGTTTGTTTCTTTCCCTACTATGAAAAGTTAGGTTGATTTGAGATCATTCTTCAATCTTCAGGCTTTGACCAGCCTGCATATGAATGTCATAGCCTCACCTGTGTATGCTGGTGCTTGAAGGGATTTTCTAATATTCTTTGAAAATTGAGTAGTTTGAATTTATTACATTTTGGTTCTTTTTTTAAAAATTATTTTTGTATGTTGTATGTGTGTCCTCTGTCTGCTATACACTTGCAGGCCCGAGGAGGGCATCAGATCCCATTATAGATGGTTGGGAGCCAGCATTAGTTGCCAGGAATTGAACTCAGTACCTCGAGAAGAGCAGCCAGTGCTTTTAACCACTGAGCCATCTCTTTAGCCCCTATATTTTGGTTCTTGAATGTCCCTGAAAGCTTATGTTGAAGGCTTGTTTGGTCCTGTGTCTGTACAACTGGGAGGTGGTAAAACCTTTAGGAGATGGTCCCTGGCAGAAGGTCATGGGGTGTACTTGTGACGGGAATACTGGGAACTGAGCCCTTTCCTCTCTTTGCGTTCCTGCTTCTTTGAATTGAAGTCTGGTGTTGCCCTCCGCTGTGTGCTTTAACCGGGACATACTGTTTACCAACGCCCAGGGCACCTGGGCCAGCCAGTGTGGAAAGTGCTGGAGCTGAGCAGAGCAAGCCCCTCAAGTTATTGTGGGCATTGTGTTCCAGGGCCAGGAAGCAGACTCTGTTTGTGCTTAGTTCATACAGATTTAGTTTCTAGCTTCAGCCACTGTTACAGAAGACACTTTATGATTTCATTCTTCTTGAACTTGTTAAGATTTGTGGTATACCATGATTTGTTCTGGAAAATGACCTGGCTGCATTTGAGAGAACTATTTATTCCTCTATTATTGGGAGTTGTATCACTCAGTTCCAGTTCATCTGTCCCCCGTTTTCTTATTGATCTGTTTAGTGACTATACATGACTGAAAGTAAGATACTGAAGTTCCTGCTCTTACTGTAGAGACCCCTCCCTTTGAATATGTTCGTGTTTGCTTCTTAGGTTTAGGCATGCTTATATTTGATGCACCTGTCACAACTTAAGAGAATGGACCCTTTTGTCAGGATGTAATATTCATGCCTCTTCATAATTCTGACTGGGGAACAGCTCTACAGACATCAGACAAAAATAGGCTAATTTCTTTTGGCTACTATTTCTTTGGATTATCTTCTTCCATCCATGGTGCATGTCTTTAGAGCCAGTCAGTTACCTACAGGCAGAATACCTACAGTCGGGTGCTGTTCTGTCTTAAGCCATCTTTTCCAGCTTGTGCATTTTTAGTTATCTATAGGTAATTACGGATAAGGACAGGCTTCTTGCCGACATTTCACTGTTTACTGTATGTCTTGTTTTGGTCTCGTATCCTTTACCTAGTTTTTCTGTTTGCCTATCATTTGTTCTATAGCAATTTTGTCATTGGTAATGTTTTATGCTGTAAAGTTAAAGGAATCTATTTTAAGCGGTAAATTAACCTCATCATTTGCAAACTACAGTCTTACAGTTCTGCTTCCCCAGTTGATGTCACCCTTCACTCAGCTGTACAGTAGGCTCATTCGCCTGTGGTGCTGTGGATTGTACCCATGGAGTTTCTACCTGGCTTTTGCTTGATGGGTAACTCTCTTGCTGCCTCCTTGGTTTCTAGAGTTCACAAAGTGACTGTTTCAGTGCTAGGACGTGGGCCTGGAGCTTCCTCACTGGCCATATTGATAGCATCACTCAGTCTTTTTCTTTCTCTTTACAGCCATTTATACTCACCATGCTGTTTTCTATATCCCTTGTTTTCTCCTTTTAAACAAATGTATTTGTAGAATCCTAGCTCCTTCTGTCATCGTCTCCTTACTGCAAGTACAGATCTTCCGGGACCTAGTAACTTTTATTGGCCTATTTTACTGAGATCATGGGTTTGCTGCCCTTGCCATTGCTGTAGATGAGTTCTCTGCTTAGCTCTTTAGAATAACCTCTCACAGGCTCCTGGAACTCTCACCCTGGATGTGATACTTGTCTGCCAGTGGTTTAGTGAAAGTGCATGTGCAGACTTTGAGGCTCTTTCTCCAATTTCCCATCTGAAGTCTGTAGTATCTTGGCAGTCCGATCTCTCTCTTCAGCCCCACAGGACTCCACTGTAAACCGCACACTGGAAAGTCCTGTCCAAAAGTAGTTTAATATGTAGCTCTTACCTCAGAGGGCCAACCATGTTCAGATTCTGCTACTAAAAGTTCTGCAAATTTACATTCCTTAGAATTCAGTCATTTTTTAAAAGAAATTTTGAAAAAAAAAATTTAAGAAGGTAGCTGTAGTTATTTAGTAAAGAACAATCTTATATTTCAACTAAAAATTTCTTTTGTAGGATATTGCAAATGAGGACCACCAAAAAATTGAAGTGTTAAAATCAGAAAACAAGAAGCTAGAAAGACAAAAAGGAGAATTATTGATAGGGTTCAAGAAACAATTGAAATTAATTGACATTTTGAAAAGGCAGAAGGTAAGTCTAACAGCAGAAGCTACATAGATATGCTGTAGATCTTCCTGCTATAAAGTTTAGGGTTGCTTTGTTTAGAATATTGTACATAAAACTATACCTAAAGATGCACTGTATACATGTAAAGTCACATATGTATAATACACTGTATACATGTAAAGTCACATACACTGTATACATGTAAAGTCACATATGTATAATACACTGTATACATGTAAAGTCACATATACTGTATACATGTAAAGTTACATATGTGTAATATACTGAGCCTATATATATATATGTGTATATATATATGGTTCTTCCCAACTTTAGAAAGTATCATACAGGAGAATGACTCGTTTTAGTGGATTATTTCCCTTTTCAAACTTTGAACAGTAATTCCAAAGCACACTGCACCGTTTTTGAAATGTGACAAAAGACAACTCACACAGTTCTCACTTTATTTCAAAGGTCAGGTAAAATAATAGTGAATTATTCTTTTAACAGTAGTTTGGTCTTAAGTGTGATGCCCATTTAAAATGTTACACTTGGCATTAGGTGTACTGGTGCACGCCTTTAATCCCAGCAGAGGCAGGTGGATCTCTGTGAGTTTGAGGCCAGCCTGGTTTCCAGAGTGAGTTCCAGGACAGCCAGAGCTGTTACACAGAGAAACCCTGTCTTGAAAAACCAAACCAAACAAAAAATAACAAAGAAAATACGTGCATAATTAGAGTATGTGTCCAACAATGGGGCTTGTTTAGTGATAGCATATTATCACAAACTTACAAGTTTCCTGTTGTGTGGCTTTCTCTGAATCAGACATGGATTTTTTTAAACAGATGCACATTGAAGCTGCCAAGATGCTGTCTTTCAGCGAGGAAGAGTTTATGAAGGCTCTCGAGTGGGGCAGTTCATGAGTGAGCAACTTCAACGTGACGCTTGTTTGTGAGCGTTTATCCAACATCGAATTGTAGTGTTTCTTTGCTGTACATGAGTAATGAGATGTTTGTGAAATAAAAAGTTCAGGGATCAGCCTGCTGAAATAAACCGTGTTTGGGAGAACATTCTAAGGCAAGGCCAGACTACACTACTGGCCTTACTCCCTTTTTCTTTGATAGTTGTACCATAAAGAAGCAAGACTTTGACTTTTAATTCTTTTTTTATAACCCATTAGATGCAGCATAGGGCAGAACAAGACTCCAGAGATACTCTACCTCTCCAATTAGAGAACCTGACAGAGGTAGGATTAGTCAGGGTCTCTATTGATTTGACAAAACACCATGGCCAAAAATCAAGGTAGGGAGGAAAGTGTTTATTCGACTTACACTTCCACATTGCTGCCCATCATTGAAGAAGTCTGGGCAGGAACTCAAACAGGGCAGGAACCTGGCGGCAGGAGCTGAGGCAGAGGCCATGGAGGGGGGCTGCTTATTGGCGTGTTCAGTCTGTTTTCTTATAGAACTCAGGACCACCAGCCCAGGAATGGCATCACCCACCATGGGCTGGACCCTCCTCCATCAATCACTAAGAAACTGCCCTACAGCTGGGGCTAACGGAGGCATTCTCTCAACTGAGGGTCCTTCCTCTCTGATGACTCTAGCCTGTGTTGACACACAGCCAGCTGCTCCATAGAGTGGGTAAACAAATTCATGATGCCTCTAAAAGACTCATTTAACAGAAAAGACCCTGAATGTGGAGGGATGGCAAACATATAGTCTATGAAAATGGGAACTGCCAGGAGAATAGCACACACCTTTAATCCCCGCACTTGTTAGGTAGAGGCAGATGGATCTCAAGAGTTCGAAGCCAGCCTGGTCAACTAAGGGAGTTCAAGGACAGGTAGGGCTACTCAGAGAAACCCTGTTTCAAAAAACCAAAAAACCCTCAAAAAAAAAAAAAAACCAAAACAGGAACCAAGAGAGAATGGGTACTTAAAATAGATATTATGTCAAAAGCTATAAAAAGAGGGAAGAAAACCTTACATAATGGTAAAAGGATTAAGTCATCAACAGTAACGGTGGTGAGCATGTATCTAGCAACAACAAAACTAAAATACATAGACATCTGCAAAAAGGAAAGACATACTGCAATATTAGAACGGTAGAAGACAGCTCTTACCCCATATCCAACAACAGACCAGACAGAAAATCAAAACAAAAACTGAACTTAGCTGTAGCCCAGTTAAAGAGTGCCTGCCAGGATACACAAAGCTCAGAGTTCAATCTCCAGCACCTCATAATCTAGTTTGGTGGCCCACACCCATGATCCCATCAGCCAGAAGCAGACACAAGAGGGTAAGAAGTTCAAATCATCCTCAGGCAAACAGCAAGTTCAAGGCCAGCCTGGGATACACAACACTTTGTGTCCAAAAACCACAAAGAAACACACTGAACTGAATTTATACTTTAGACTAAATGAGCCTAAAAAGACACAAAACACTCTCTCCAACGGCATAATATATACCTTCTCCAATCTATAGAACATTCTCCAGAACAGACCACCTGTCTTAACAAATTTAAGAAGACATATTGAATCTTTCTGGACTTCGATGGTATAAAAAATAGACCAACAAGAGGAACTTCAAAACTTTACAAACACATGCAAATTATGCCGCACGATCCTAAATAACCAGTGGGTCAAGAGATAAAGCAAATTTAAAACTTTTTACACAAGCCGGGCGATGGTGGCGCATGCCTTTAACCCCAGCACTCGGGAGGCAGAGGCAGGCGGATCTCTGTGAGTTCGAGACCAGCCTGGTCTACAGAGCTAGTTCCAGGACAGACTCCAAAGCCACAGAGAAACCCTGTCTCAAAAAAAAAAAACAACAACAAAAAAACTTTTTACACAAAATGGGAATGCAACAAATGCCTATAGAAGAAGAAGGTGTCATCTTAGCACTGCAGAAATGCCCAAGTAATGTACTAAAGCCAAATCCAATCTGGTCAGTGCAAGAAAAACAGGAAAGATCAAAGAAGAAATAAATTACAAAAATAATAGAGGTCATGCAGCCCTAGCCTGGGTCTGGAGAACCTAGTTGTTCTGTTACTGGTTTGACACCATAGGTGTAAAATACCAAATCTGACTTCACGTGACAGGTTGCAAGCAAAACACCGGTTAACCAAAAGTCATGCGTAAGATCACCTCCAGGCTATGAGTATAAGGTATATTATTAGACATAAACAAAGGCCAGTG
Organism: Alexandromys fortis; assembly: GCF_014885135.2. Classification (NCBI taxonomy): domain Eukaryota; kingdom Metazoa; phylum Chordata; class Mammalia; order Rodentia; family Cricetidae; genus Alexandromys; species Alexandromys fortis. The sequence goes on along the minus strand of NW_026067900.1, from coordinate 6,280,383 downwards.
GAATAGTTCAGTAGAAAAGGCACCTGCCACCAAACCTGCCACCTTGATTCAGTGGGACCTGATCCCTGGTGGAAAGGAAGCCAACTCCTGCAAGCTGTCCTCTGACTCCCAAATGCAACCATAACAAGCACAGGTCACACCCACACTCACAAATAACACTAAGATTAAGGATTAAAGACTTTAATTTCTAAAATAAATAAAAGGATTAATGCTAGCTGGGCATGGCGGTGCGTGCCTGAAACTCTGGCGTCCAGGAGGCTGAGGAATGAGGGTCAGCAGTGTGCTGCTAAACAGAGCTTGATGCCAATGCGTGCGATGTGAGTTACTGTCTCAGAGGTTAAATCCCTTTCTCAAGACATCATGTGTATTTTAAATATTCCAAAATCAAAAATCAACAGCTACAACAAAATATCCCAACTTCTAGGCCAAGCAACTGCAGATACAGCATATACTCAACCCATATGAAAGAGCTAGCTGTCGAAAGAAAGTAACTTTTAGCCAACAAAGAGAAAATGCCTAATTAGAGATGAAGAAGGGGACATGTCCATTGTACCATATACAAAGGATCATAAGAGTGTTATAAATTTAAATTATCTATAAATAATTGGGGTTACACAGAATAAATTAATTTCTGGAGATATACAACCTACCAAGAATTAACTGTGAAGAGATAGAAAAATCTGAACAGACCCATGGTGAGAAAGGAGGTCAAGGAGCTCAAACAGATAATAGAAAGTCCCGTTGGAAGCTGAAGAGGTAGCTCAGTGGTCAAGTGTTCCTGCTACTGCAGAGGACCCAAGTTCAGTTCCCAGCACACAGGGCAGCTCACAACTACCTATGTAACGCCAATTCAAGAGACAAGTAAACAAAATCAAAGCAACAACTTCCCACAGTCCAATATCCCAATCAACTCAGATGCAGAAATCCTCATCCTGACCCCAGCAGGCAACTCCAACAGTGCATAGGAAGCTCGCTCTCCATGACGAAGTGGGCTCATTCTAGATGAGTCAGCGTTCAATCAATAAGCATGTCATATTGACAGAACAAAGAAAGTTTGTAACAGCACAAGACTGAACAACATTTTATAACAAAAACTGCCAACAAAGTAGGCTACAGAAGGCATGTACTTCAACATACGACAGACGCACAGCTAACAACACACCGAACAGGAAAAGCTGACGCTTGTCCTCACATGACGTTTGTGTAGCCACTAAAGTTCACACTAGAGAACTGCGCAACAAAGAAAAGAAACACAAACATTTTGCATGTTTTAAGGTTGCTATTTGTGTTGGGCTGCATTCATACTTATCCTGACCACATGCCAGGTTGGCCATACCTAGAAGACCTAAAATCAGACAGTTAGGAGCACTGGCTGCTTGCTCTCGCAGAGGACTCAGGTTTGGTTTTCAACACCCATATAGTGGCTCACAACCATAACAATGTAACTCCAGTGGATATGATGCCCATTTCTGGCCTTCTTGAGCACTGCATGCATGTAGTACACACACATGCAGGCAAACACATGTAAAATGCTTTTTTTAAATCACAGCAGGAGCGCCAGAGAGATAACTGGCAAGAGAAAGAAAACACTGCTTCTGCTTGGCCTCGGTGGGTCTATGGGATTCTGTGACATGACGCCATCGTAGAATGCACAATGAATAATCCTTCGGTTAAACTACTGACGTGTTTAATTTTTGTCTAACTGTTTATAAATGGAGAAAGAGGAGGATGTTTTAGAACATGCAGACACTGGGGACTCACTGTCACCAACTGGAAGAGAGCAGTTACACTGACATCTAGTGGTAGCATCTGAGAAATTCAGGTTTCATCCATCCTGCAGTGCTGATCACTTCTCTTCACTGGCTTCCCCTCTTTTCTGATAGGCTTTCTTAAACTCCTCACCGAGCATGTCAACGTCGTCCTCTCTTTTAAACACTCCCTACAAAAAAAAAAAAAAAAGCATTTTGTTGGTTACTTTTGAATGTGAGAGCATTTCACTGAATGCTTTTAGGGCTAACTTGCGGGGACACAAAGCTAAAAAAGTTATCCAAGATAATGAAATCCATCCGACAGATTAATGAAACTTAATTAAAAAATATTAGTACTTTCAAAAGACTATGTCTTCAAGTATATCCTGACTATTCTTGAGCTGCCCCAATGTCCTGATTTGTCACCTTCGGAGTGGAAAGGGCATACAGGCACAGACCCAGAACATCTAGCTGCAACTATGACCGCCTACATTGCCTGGAGGGAGTGGAGCTTTGTGCCTACTGTACTCTACCCTTGTCTAAATGGGCTGTCATAGTGCATGGGGTGGGGTGGCAAGGGTGAGAAGGCTGGCCTGGGCTACATTACTGCATGGTTACATTCTTCATGCCTCAGTTCGAAGCTCATTTTGGGACATTGAGTTTAACTCTAATAGGTCCTGTCTGCCCTACAGACTATTTTCTCAGTACAATGTTGAAATCCAAAAGTCTTCTTAGCATTCATAGTCTGTTTTATTAAACAGAGCAGTCATAGTGGGTTTTAGCATCCGTCTATCATTCTGCATTAAATCTGCCTAACTAATTAGACTGTAAGACCCTGAGACCAGGAACTTTTAATAACTTTTCTTCTCCTTTCATTGGTTAGGGACTGAACACAAAACACACATTTGATTCTGCAGTCAATAAAGGCCTCAAACAATATGACTTGTGTATTCGAATGACTATGGCTTTATGAATCCCCGTGTTTATATGAACTAGGAAGCGCGTTATTAGCAGTCATTATGTGTCTCGGATACACATGAAAATCCACTGTTTACAGCACGGTCTCATGTCAAGCATGTGTGTCTCCAATGACAAGGCTTCCATGTTTATCATCGTCTTCAATGTTGGCTCTAGGGTAGTTTGTTTTTAGATTTCTCATGCAACAAGGAGAAGAAAGAACCTCAAAAATATTAGCTCAGGGACTGGGGATGTAGCTCACTGCATAAAGCACTTCCCCAGTGTGTACAAGGCTCTGGGTTAGATCCCCAGCACTGAATAAACTTGGCAAAGTTAACCACAGTCCCAGCTCTCAGGAGGTAGAAGCAGGGAGGACCAAAAGTTCAAGGTCATCCTCAGCTACAGAGCGAGTTCCAGGCCAGCCTGCACTAGACCTTGTCCCAAAAAGTAAGCAGGCAAGTAAATAATAATAAATAAAAAAAGAAGTTCAATAACTCTGGCTCGAATAGCTACTTATGTTCCAAGACCAACTCTTCCTATGGAGGTGTTTAGAAAGGACTATGGGGCTTCAGCCCGAAAGCACATGAAGTTAGACCCTCCGACATCTAGAGTCGGGCTGTTGTTTCCTCCATCATTACAAGTCATGAAGATCACACACTAAAGTAAGCTCTCACTCACTTTGGGAAGGTAGCCTAGTAATTTTGCAGCATGTTCCTTGAGGAGTCTCAGCCTTTCTTCTTCAATAATCTCATTGATGCAGCCTTGCCGTCTTTGCTGTAGCTGCAATTCCTCCAGCTCGCGTTTCTGGAAATGAAGTAAAAGTGTCTTAACTGTCACAAAATACATTAATCTCTTATGAAGTTTACAAAGCAAACTGTTCTTGCAGAGAACTGAATGACAAGCTGATGGGTTCATTGTAAGTATAGAAGACAATAGTGTATGACTTTTACATTTACAAATAGACATACCTGTATTTTTTAATAAAAAGATTAATTTTTATTTTTATTTATTGTATATCCTGGCCATAGTCGCCCCCCATTCTCATCCCCTAATCCACTCCTCCTCCTTTCTGCGTAGGAAAGGACAATGTACCTGTATTTTCATCATCGTTGTTTCTTTAAACTTTTAAGAACAAGTTATGTCCCACCTACATTTTTGGTTTTCTTTATTTAGTAGTGTTGGTGTTTGGACCCTGGACCCTGCACCTACTGGGCACACACTCTATTACTGAGCTACAATCCTAGCTCATATGACAGGAAGTTTTAAAGAGGCAAGTGTGCATTTTTAGAAAATTTTTCAATCTCAAGAAAAAAAAATGTATTCAAAAGAGCAATTCCCTAATAAACTTAGCAAATATTTATGGAGTTCCCACCATATACCAGGTACCCAATACCCAAAACTGTTTACAGTATGTGAGCCAAAAAAAAAAAAAAAAAATTCTAGTGCATGAAACAGACCAGGCTTGTCTGAGGGTCCATTTTCCACATGTAGATGTGGAGCACTGCAGAGGCTGGAGGCCAGCAGAGGCCAGCAGAGGCCAGCAGAGGCGCTCTAGTGCTTCCCTTGAGAATCCCGAATTCTTTGACGGCCCTGAGCCTTCAGTGCAGATGTGATGCTGTCTGAATAGTCTTAAGGCCCTTAGGGACACACGGAACTTTACCCAAATAAGACCACTGAACAAGGTCTGCAGTGGTGGGAACGGAACTTGGGGTTCCACACAGGCTACCTAAGAACGCTACCACTGAGCCAAAGCCCAGCCCCGCTTACGGCATTTTTATCAGATGAGGTAGCCTCTCTAACTTGGGCACAACACAAGGTTTCCCTTCTTGTATCGTGCTCCCCACACTGTGTTCATCCCGTGTCACAAACTCTACAGTGAGTTAGCGCATGTGGGACAAGACCTGAAATGATGGCCAGTAAGAAATGCCTTGGGGAATGTTTAGGATTTTGTCTAAACCACACAGATTCTTAGAGGTAGACAGGATGACAGACGCCTGCTTAGGCTCTCTTTAAAATATAAATGGGCACTTTAGTGTTTTCAGGGCGACACGGCATCATGAACTGTTAAGACATCCACATCTGCAAACTGTTGTCATTTCTACAGCGTAAGTTGTGTCTTTGTGTACTGGGTGGCTGTCGTGCTTCCGTGTGTACATGTCTTGCTGGGTGACCTATGAGTGTTCTCGGCTCTGTAACCCCTAGAGAGGCCAATCCCATCACCGGTCCTACCCTTTTACAGGAGAGAATCCAAAGCGTCTTCCTCTTCTGCCTTCTTAATTACTGTGCTCACAGTTATTGCCTTCATCAACTCAACTTTATAAATATTTAGCACGTGTCAGGCAAACTGCACTTTATAGATCATTATCTCCCCTAATGGCTAGATTCGGGCCGAGACCGACTTACACCCTGCCTGAGCAATGGAGGCTTTTATTTGATTAAGAGCCCACTGAGGCTTAAGTGTGAAAAGGACATGATAATTATAAAAGCCACTGACTGGCAGACTGACCAGTTACAAGGAGACCAAGCAGAAATGTCAGGGAGCAGAAGACCCCTCTGGCCTCTGGCTTTCTGTGGTTATACCATTTACAGTCTTTTAGCTTTTTGAACATGTTTTAGTCTTTCCTTCCTCCTCATCTTGAAACTACAATGTTCTCCAAGACTCAATCCTAAGCCCCCTGATGCTTTCTTGCTATTACACCGTCTCACATAAATCCCTTTGTGCTACTTACTTCCAGGTAAGCACTTCTCAAACAAACAAAAACAGCCTAAGCTTCCCTCTAAAATGTAACTCCACACGTGTTCCTTGAGTTTGACATACTTGGGATGTTTGGATTACTTTGCTTCCTTCCTTCCTCTAACCTATATGCAAGGGGGAAAATATCATACACAGTTTCATTTCCTTTTTTTAAGAAAGGAATATTCAAACTCTCTCTGTGGCCTCCCACTGCTGCTGTTTCCAGTGCACGTCTGCTGCGCACTGCACCTCTGTGCCTAGGAAGCTGCACTTGCCACACTCGGATGCGCCATCTTTTTAAAGCCCTTACACACGGCTATGCCAGGTGCTTCAAACACCCGCTCAGTCACACACACCATTTGGGTATTCTTTCCTCTTTGTCAATGGAACATAAATATTTAAGTCGGAATGTCAAACTTACAGTCTGGTTCCCTGTCTAATTCCTAAACTACGTTTCTAACAATTCACCTCTTTAGGCCACAAAAATCAGCGTGAACAAATACCTACTCCTTCAAAATCTACTTTTCCCTGTACATATCTCTAGGGCACGGCCTTCTCACTGAGGAGGGAGGTGACTATCTTTGTGATCCGTAGCGACCCCTCCAGGCTTACCTTCCCCCCATGGTCAGTGCTGATGTCCGGCCTCTGTCTGCACACTCTACCTCTTCTCCCTGAGGTCCAGTGCACTGCCCATGGTTTCCCCAGCTCAGCATCACCCATTTCACACCTTCCCTTATTGTTGCCACTTGAGTCACCTTTCCACACGCCAACCTTAGCATGCAGCTTTCCTAATTCTTCAGTGACTTCTTGCGGGGACGGGAATCCATCTTAATATACAGAGGTATCATAATGTGGAATTCCTCTCTGCTATACCAATAGCTCCATGTCATTACCATCACACATGAAATCTAATTTATGTTTTTCTCAACCAAGACTGTAAATTCATAGATGACATAGATGTTGCTACATAAAAGCCTCACAACCAGTTTCTAGATGCCTTAATAAATGATTGCTCAGTAAACTTATGGATCATATGATTAATAAACAAATATTAACATAGCATGACACCTAAATGGCTCAGTGGATAAAGTGCTTGCCACACAAACACGAGGACCTGAGCTCACATCCCCAGTACGCGGGTGAAAGCAGGTGTGCAGAGACAGCAATAAGAGAATCCCCGGAAGCTGCGGGCTGTCTGGCCTCCAGGACATCTACAGCACAACTCCAGAGACCCTGCCTCAAACTGAAGGAGAGAACCACGCGTGCAGTTGTCATCTGCTCCTCACACACACAGTGGCGCTCAGCAAACGTTTACTGATGAACAGAAGAGCTGGCTGCTGTTCAGTGAGGACCGAAGAACCCAGTGCTCTCCTTACTTTGTCTGCAAGGAACTGGCTGCGCCGCTCCTCGATGAGTTTCTCCACGGCCCGCTTGTGCTCCAGCTGCTTCATCCGCTGTCTCTGGGCATTCATGAGCTCTATCCGGTCGTCTTCAGCGAACTTGGCCAGCATGGCTTTTCTGAAGGTCTCCTCCTCCTCTTTTGCGGCCTGTAGTATTATTTCCTTCAGGGCCATTTGGTCTTCAAAGTCTTGCTTCATCGCCCTCTGCTTCCGCAGTTTCTGCTCTGCTTCTTCCTGCACAAGGATGGAGGAGAGTTAAGCTTTTCCTTGCACATTAATGAGAGGGCAATCTCGGCACACAGGGGACAGAAGCAGGAGGATCCGGGCCCTGAAGCCAGCCTGGGCTGGTGAACCTGTCTTGGGAAACAAGATAAATGAGAAGGGCAGATTTGGGTTTGATACACATTATACTATGGCATCATATAAACAGAACTAAGCCTTTTCATGACAACACTCTGTCCCACTTAAGTCTATCTGAATAAAATGTCATGTTATTTTTACTTATATATGTTCTATCATCTGTCTATTCAACTAGAACTGGCACAAATTTTAACTCATCTTTTCTAACCTGATCATTTTTGCCCAATCCCAGCACAAACCCTAGTCACCTAACATCTGTACGTTCAAACCCTTACCGTCTGCACCCACCACTGCACTCCATGTAACATGTGCCTTCCCACTCCCTTCTGAAAACAACAACACCACCCCTCAAAGACACACTTTCTTCTCTGGGCTCTGGGCACACGATGTTGATACTCAATGTTTTGCACTTACTTGCCACATACTGCAGACATCAAAGGCTCGGAGAAGACAGTGGAGTTTGTGATATTGAGTCTGGAATGTGTCTTGAGTTTATCACAGACCTATGCACACAGTAATGTGCTCCATCTAGTACTAGCTCTAACACACACACACACATGATATTGGCAGTCCTGGGACTCTACCACCTATGCAAAATTTTATGTAATTCAACAGTGAAGACATCTTGAAAGAAAAAAAGAGGGAGGTGTTTGGCCAAAGTACTGTTGTACCGTGAAAATGTCCACACACCCTCTGCTAGGTCTGTAATAAGGACTGTACTAGTTTGTTGGAATAGGAGCGGCGGTGGGGCTGCGTCCCCAACACCCCGGCTGCTTGGCTAGCTCATGCCCGAAATAACAACACGCAAACTGTATTCATTTAAGAACTGCTTGGCCCATGAACTCTAGCCCTTACAGGCTAATTCTCGCACCTGGACTAGCCCATTTCTAATAATGCGTGTAAGCACCCCAAGGTGCGCTTACCGGGAAGATTCTAGCCTAAGTCCATAGTGGGTTGCAGCTGCCTGGGAGAGCAGAGCATGGCGGCTGTCCGGTCCCTCTGGAAGCAGCGCAGAGTCTGACCTCACTTCCTCTTCCGCCCAGCATCCTATTCTGTTTATTCCGCCCACCTATCTTTTAACCTATCAGGGCCAGCAGTTTCTTTATTGCTCAGCCAATGAAATCAACAGATTGATATGACACTCCCACATCACTAGTTATCAGTATGAGCTGCCACACTTCCTGCTAAACCTTGTTACATGGACTCGAAAACCTTCGAATCATTTGTTGTACATAACTGGGCGGTGGTGGCACACACCTTTAATCTCAGCACCTGGGAGGCATAGGCAGGTGGATCTCTGAGTTTGAGGCCAGCATGGTCTACAAGCGAGTTCCAGGGCTACAAAGAGAAAACCAGGGGAAAAAAATCATTTGCTGCAGTCACTCTGACCCCAGCAACTTTGCAGAGATTCTTTAGGCTCTCTGTCAGAATCACAGCACTAACAAGGAGGCGTGTGTAGAAACTGTGTACTGTTTTATGGAGACAAGTCTAAGGAAACAGCGGTGAGAAACAGAGTGTAGCAGAGAGGAAGAAAAGCCAACACAGGGCATGTAGGGAAGATGGTCACCCGTGGGCACGGAGGCCGTCCTCTCAGGACCTTCCCTGGCAGACACAGAGGAGCGATCACTCATCAGTAACTGTCCACTTGGTGAGGGATGGTGACAACTCGTTCCCACAGTGGAGAGGTGCCAGCATGGTCACTCTAAGCTCTTACAAATGTACCCCGCAGCTGTCCCTGAACGGCACCAACGTGATGAACTTCCGAGAATGCTGCCCAGGACAGCAGCTGAGCTCACGAGGCCCCACCACGTCATCCATTCAGAGCATTCTTGAGCACTCTGACACAGCCGAAGGCTCAGACAGCACCGTGTTTATGCACATCAGATGATGGACACGCAGGCTACCTTCGTGTTTTAGCGATCAGAAATACTGTTCTGAACATCTGTGTATAAACACAAGATCATTCATTTGTACCTATCGCTTTCCAAGACTGTACGTAAGATAATACTTTCCACTAACCTCTGCTATGTCCCACGTGTTTTTCTACATTTTTAAAAATTATTATCATTCAGTGGGAAGTATCTTTCCTTTGCTCATTGCTTTTCTACAAACACATGGCTTCATTACTGTATACTTTAGGACTAGACAGTCACTCTCATTACTGATTCTTCACTGTAGAGAGAAAACAGACTGGATATGACAAGATCTTGTGAATGCAGAGGTTTGCTTTGTGTCCTAGGAGCAGTTTATTGGGTGGAGTCTTCTCTAGCGTGGGCTGGCCCAGCCCGATCACGCTCTCGTTAGGCAGTGGGCTCTGCTGCTGAGGACTCGGGCATACCAATGGCAAAGGACTGCTGAGTCTCCTACTCGGGTTGAGCTATTTCTACTCCCCTCCCCGCCACCCCTCAGTTTTGTCTCGTGTATCATGAAGTTGTGCTGTTAAAATTCATGTGTCTTAGGGTTATCACAGTTACCTGGATAGATTTATTTTGATTAAAAACGTCCCTGCCCCGACGTTAACTCCGTCTCATATTAACACACACACTCCAGCCTGCTAGCATTCACCGGTACTGAGTCTCCCTCCATACTGCCCTGGGCTTCCTTCCATGAGCGCTCAGGTAAGCTGTGTGGACTGTGAACAACACAGCCGCATCGTGTTCTTCAGGATGCTCTGCTTTTACCAAGCTTGAGATCTTAGTCTTTTGACTGCAGTATCTACACTGCCTACCAACAGCGCAGTCACTAACGTGGCTGGGTTTGACCACGCTATCCTCCCACGATTTCATCTCAGAATCCTCTCCCCAGTCACTCCCCTGGCCCTGAGACTCACCTTCAGTTTCTGCTTCAGGATCTCGGCCTGCTCCTCCTGGTACAGCTCTTGCCGCACCTGCTCCAGGTCCTCGCGCTGCCGCAGCATTTCCTCCAGTTTCTGGATCAGCTGTTAGGAAGACACGGTCAGAAGACGGGAACTGGGCGGCGGATTCAGGGGCTCAGGGCTCTTTAAAAAGCAGCCATTTCCATACCAGATTCTGGCGCTGGGCCCTCTTTTCCTCAGTCTCTTGAACTCTGGCCATCCGCTCGCCTTCTCTCTGCTGCTGTAGGCTGGCGAACTCTATAATTTTCCTGTTCTCCTCCTCCATCTCCTCACGCTTCTTCTGTCTCCAGAGGGCTTGCTCCCGCTGGAACTCCTCAATGTACTTCTTGGTTGTGGTCAGTTTCTCTAATTTTTGCTGTCTTTCCCTAAAAAGCAACGGGGGGGGGAGCGGTTTTATAGTTACAGAAATAAAATAACAACAACAAAAAAAAAAAAATAGACTGCTTTGGAGTCACTAATGCAGAACACTTCCTGGGTGTCAGGGGTGGACTTCCCATGAACTACCGGGCTCTCTTCCAATGGTGACATTTAAAGCACCTCATTTCAGAAGGGGGACACTGCCCGCAGAGCCATGCAGCACTCTGCACGTAAGCTGTGTGCCATCAGAACACACGTGTGCTGACACAGAAGACGTACAGCTCTAAGAAGGTTTAGGTCATTTACCCCTTACACACCTATTATTTTCAGATCGTCTATTAATATTCATGCTGACAAAGATGAGGAAGAGCCGTCCAACACACGGAACAGCTCGTGCTGGCCGAGAACGCACACTGGGCCAGGCACCTTTGGGGAATACTTACAACTGGTCCTCCTCGTAGATCTTCCTGACTATTTCGTCAATCATGAGTTTCTCTTTCAGCAGCTGCTCATAGGCCTCCTCCTTCCTCCGCTCCTGCTCTTTGAGCTGCTTCTCCAGGTCCAGGTGGTACTGCGCCTTCTCCCTGTTCCGCCGGTCTTGCTTGACGCTCTCTTCCTTCAGGAGTCGCTCGTGCTCCTCCATCATGGTCCTGCCTATCTCGGCATCACGTTTCTAGCATGAAAACAGAGCTGATCCTTCCACTTCCCGGAGTGAACACAGTTGATCACAGCACTATAATCAGACAGCTGCGCATGGGAACGCCTGCTATGTAAGTATTTTTGATCTATTAGGTTAAAAGGAAGAGTAAGTCTTTGTGACCTGGAGGCTGTGACTGACAAGTCAGGCCCTAAAGGAGTATTTTTAATCTTTCCAGAAGCTTAGGGCAACACCTGGCGAGGGTAATAAAGTCCACATTCAGAAAATAAAACGTAAAATTCAAAGTATTTCATCAATAACTAACTACTTCAGCCGCCAAACTACGGCTTCGTCTGTAAGCTGAGCTATGCGGTGTCCGTTTCTAAGGCTGCTGTTTTCCAGCTGCTGCCGAGGACCCCTCCTGCCCATCTGCCAATTGAGGGCTCTGAACAACTCTCAAGCTCCCCCAGCTGAAGCTCTTTCCTGCCACACAGCCTTCTATGTATTAAGGCTCAGTGTGGTGATTTCAACTAAAAGGTCCAACGTCACTGGGACTCTCACTCTCTCGTTTTCATTCTCGTCCACACAGCGCCACTCCCACTGAGTTACAGACAAGGCTCTCAGGGAGGTACAGCCCTTGCTTTTCTTTAGCATTTCCAAACCACTTAACCAGTACGTTTAAACCTACTGGAGTAATGACTAAACTACCCTTCGTCTGTGTGGCCCTTCACAGGGTCGCACATCAGACACCCTGCATATGAGATACTTACATTAGAGTTATGAATCTTAGCAATGAAATGACTTTAAATTAAGGGTTACAGCATTAGGAAGGTTGAGAACCACTGTTGTATAATCTTCTAGAGTAGCCTGTGACCATTCTCAGGAGCTCTCATGCTGCGCCACACTGGTTTAAACATTGTTATTACATTATAATCCTATGTGTATAAACATGTTTGCTGGCATTCACAGTCCACATGTATAAACATACACTTTTATATGTAACTGTCTGGGTGACGCCATGCACCTACATTTTGATTGCTAACTCAGCAAACCTTATTTTCATACCAGGGCCGCTGGAGTATCCCCTGGAACTTGCTCTCATGGGAGCAACCTTGCCTTCAAGAATTAGACAAGGATGAAAATAGAAAACCAGGAAAAAGGGTTACTTTAGATAACAAGAGTTAGAACGGGGGATGGAAACAGGAGCCTGGAGAAGGGGGCGGGGGCTTCTACAGCAGGAAAGCTTCTGCACAGACCCACCACGCAGTAACACTCATACAGCTGTGGTGAGCACAGCAGCCACATGCTAGGATGCAGACAGCTGTACCATGTTAGCTTGTCACAGCAAGTTCAAGAACAGTGAACGTGGGGGTCACCTGGGCCTGACAGCTCGGTGGAAATCACCCAGGGTCTGAACGTTTCTGTGGGGGACCTGGCCAAGTGGGCTCTTTGCAGAGGCCCTGCTCTTGGAACCGGGCTGAGCACAGACCCAAAGCAGCTTTACCATTTGCTCGTATTTGATGGCGTCCCTCTCGGCAATCTGGGCAGCTCTCTCCTTATTCATGTAAGCGGCTTTCAATTTCTGTTCCAATTCCCTGAGTTCAATACTGTGGGGGAAATGCAGCTTTAAACTTGAGAACAATAAAAGAATTCAGCTTCACAGAAAATCTGGCAAATTCTTATTTACTCAGGCTGTACAACTGGTATTTGAGGTTCAGAGTTAACTCATTAGATTTAACGGATTATTCTTTCCTAACTTAATCTTCCTTTACATGTATTTATTTATTTATTTTAATTTGCGGGGGTCCTTTCCTTCTACCCTAAGGATCTGAAATCAAACCCAGGCCTTCAAGCTAGGCAGCAGGTTAGTACTAAACTACCAGGCTACCACACTTTATTCTATCCTAGAGTAGTCTCTATCTTTGGTTGTCTTAGTAAAATCTTAGCAATTCTCTGGAAACTGTATCTCCTAAGTCTGGAGTAACAGTAAGACATGGCTGGCTTAAGTAATTCAATCCTAAGCAGTATTAAGAAATGCATTATAGGACGAGGAGTGTGGCACGTGCCCTAGAACCCAGAACTGGGGAAGCAAAAGCAGGTGGAACTCTGTTTGAGGCTAGCCTGCTCTACGCATGGCGTTCCAAGTCATCCAGGGCAAAACAGTGAGACCCCCCATCTCAAACAAAAACAACAACAAAAGCCAAGTATTCTAGATTCCATAAGTCAGGACTTTTGTACTTAGAAATCATTTTAACATTCATCCTTAAAGAAAAAGACCGAAGGAACTAATACTCAGATTTCCCTGTCAACGCTAACACTCCCTTCTACTGCTGCAGCTGATTTTCTCAGCTCTTTCTGTGGCTGAAGCCGTGATCCAGTGAGCACGTGTCTAGCACGTGCAAGGCCCTGGCCTCAGTAGTTGGCACCATACCAAACAAAGCAGTTTAAATGAGCGTCTTAAGCTGACGCGGTGTTTCCAGGGACAACGTTAGCTGTAAGAGCGATGATCTAAGTAAAGAGTCTCACTTGCAGGGCTAAGGGTGGCAGCGCGCAGGGACGGACTACAAATGCAAGAAGCAGAAGCCACGCCACCTGTTCTCCCGCACTTGCTGCCTCATCTTCTCGTCCTTCAGACTCTCGTGCTTTAGTCGGGCCAGCTCGTTGGCAAGTCTCTCTTCCTGCTCCAGCTGTCGATCCCGCAACATCTTGTTCTCTTCTGCCTGAACAGGAAGTGCAGCGTTAGTTACCCACATCCCTGGCTCAGACTTCTCCCCGTCAAAGCTGCATGTGTCAGAACAGCAAACTAGCCACCCTGACGGCAACAGTCGACTGTGTATTTTAAAATAAAAAATATTTCAGCCGGGCGGTGGTGCTGCACGCTTTTAATCCCAGCACTTACAGATCTCTGTAAGTTCGAGGCCAGCCTGGTCTACAAGAGCTAGTTCCAGGAAGGCTCCAGAGCTACAGAGAAACCCCGTCTTGAAAAATAATAAATAAATAAATAAATAAATAAATAAATAAATACTATTTCAAAAAATAATATTTCAAATATCTTACCAGAGAATATTGTGAGGAATAGTAACACACCTATAAATTTATGAAGGTTTTACAATTTTTTCTCTACTCTTGTATTCCATTCCATTTTTCTAATTATCTTGCTATCTCTACTACAATATTTTAAGTCAAATTCCAGGGGGCTGGAGAGATGCTCCGAGATTAAAGGCACTGGCTGCTCTTGCAGAGGACCCAGGTTTGGCTCCCAGCACCCACGCGGTGGCTCACACCATCTGTTCCAGAGGCTCTGATGCTCTTTTCTGGTTTCCTTGGCACCAGACAAGCACACAGTGCACAGATTCGTATACAAATAAATACAGCTTTAAAATAAAACATACCTTTGACCACTGCTGCCCACCAGGGAAACAGCGACATTGGATCTACCTGACAAGCAGTTCTTTTTATAACCACACCACAAGTTAGCAGTATTTTCTCAGTGAGGTCAAACGTCTTACCTACATTCATTTCCCAACCATCTCAAAGATGTCTTTATCAAAACCAAACAAGGTCCACGCATTGTATCTAGCTGTCTTTCTCAAGTCTGGTCTATTTCACACATTGGTCACCCCCACACACACACACACATACACATTTTTTATCCCCTAAACCATTGATGAGTGGCAATCACAGCCTGTCTAAGTCAGGGTTTCTGATGTTGGGATCAAGCACATAACCAAAAGCAACTCAGGAAAGAGAGGGTTTATTTAAGCTTACAGTCCCACATTATAGTCCATGATGGACAGGGACCATGAGGCAGGAGCTGATGCAGAGGACGAGAAAGGATGCTTCTTAGTGGCTTGCACCTCATGGCTTGCTCAGTCTGCTTTCTCACAGAATCCAGGACCACCAGTGGTCCATGTCATGAGCTGGGCCCACCCACAGCAACCATCAACCAAGAAAATGTACCACAAGCTTGCCCACGTGTCAGTCTGGGTCACGTTCTCAACTGGGGTTCCCTCTTCCTAAATGATGCTAGCTTGTGTCAAACTGACATAACGCTATCCTATTGTATCCCCGTGTTCTCTGGTTGCTCTCTCAGAGGTTCCCTGAACTACCTTCTCTTACACTTTCTGTGAAATGGTGGGCAGACATGGAGGCTTCATTACTTCCTGAGTTAGGAAGCACATAGCAGCGCAGGCCTGTAACCTAGAATCAGGAGGCAGAGGCAAGAAAACCACCAGACATCCAAGCATAGCTTGGTTCTTATTCTGAGTTCCAAGGCAGGGCTACATATTGAGACTGTCTCAAAAGTAAGTAAACAAATAAAACAAAAATAACGCATCGTTAGCATCAAGAAATGCAGATCAGGAACTGGAGAGATGGACCCGAGTTTGGATCCCAGCACCCACAGCAGGTGGTTCACCACTACCTGTCACTCCAGATCCAAGGGATCAGAGACCTCTGGTCTCTGAAGGCACCTGCGTTCCCATGAACATAGCCACAATGTAATCTACACAATTAAAAATAAGAAATCTTATAAAGCAAATTAAAATTACACCAGGACATCATACCATACAGACTGGAATGTCCATTTAATACACAGACACATCAGGCTTATCCAATGAAAAGATAGGCAGATAATTAGAATTTGAATTTCGGATTAAAAGAACAAAATTTAGATGAATTACTTCTTTGAAAGTGTTTCCCATGTATAGTAGACTATGTATCTAAGAATATGTAACTACGTGGTACATACTTAAGCATTATTTGTTAGTTACCTGATATTCAATTTTAACTTCTAATCTTGTGTTCTAATTTGTTTTGGCATCCTTACCCTACTCCTAAGGGTGTGTTGATCTGACCAGAGCACAGCATACTCCACAGGAATATGTAATCTAACCCAATTTTAGAAATTATCATCCTTCTAGCTCTTCCCCTCTCCTTGGTCACATGGGGATGGGCATTCCCTTCTGTATGCTGTGGAAATGTTTTATTGCCATTGGTTCATAAAGATTCTGCTTTGGGCCTCTGGAAGGGCAGAATAGAGCAAGGTGGGAATTCCAAGCAGAGATAGGGGAGAAAAGGTGGAGTCAGGGAGACGCCGTGTAGCTGCCTGCCAAAGGAGAAGTACACCACGGAACCTTACTGGTAAACCATGAGCCTCGTGGTAAAATATAAAATAATAGGAATAGGTTAATTTAAGATATAAGAGTTAGCTAAAAGAACACCTAAGCTATTGGCCAAGCAGTGTTGCAATTAATATGTTAAAAAAACAAAAACACAGACACATTTAAAAAAAAAAAAAAGACAGTGCAGATACCAAATAGTGAAAGTTTCAGGAGAAGAAAACACGTTTATTTAAAAACCTATATTTAATATAGCACAATAAATACAATAAAAAAAACAAAAAGATTTTTTAAATTTTTTTTTAAATCTGTATTTAAGCCAGGCAGTGGTGGCACACACTTTTAATCCCAGAACTCAGAGAGGTGCAGGCAGATGGATCTCTGTGAGCTCAAGGCCACCCTGGTCTACAGAATGAGTTCCAGGACAGCCAGGTCTGTTATACAGAGAAATCCTGCCTTGAAAAAACAAAAACCAAACAAACAAACAGACAAAAAACTGTATTTAAATATTTAGAGCAAATTTATTCCTAATATCCAGTATTGGAAATTCCTCACCAGGTGAAGGGTATAAGCACACTGTGGTACATCCACACTAAGGAACACTACTTGGCAATAGACACAAAACAAGCCATAAAAATAAAATGCGCATAAAAACACAAATTAAAAAAAATCTTAAGGAAAACAGGATCCCAAACAAAAAACACTTAATTGACACTATCTCTTGATTCCACGAATCAAAAGGGCATTTAGGTTGACAATCTGCTGGATTTGATTAATCAGAAGGGAATGTGTCTTGAATGAGGCCAACCTAGTCAGGAGCTCTAACCATGACCAGAAGCAGCTGGGCTCTAGGGAAGCAAACTCCACCTTGACTCCGGGGGAGAATGCATCCCAGCCAGCACCTGGGTCAGCCCGAGAGCCCGTGGGGAATCCAGCACGCCTGTGTTCGTGACTCAGTGTGGTAAACACCAGTTGTTGCAAACTAATTTTGCAAGAATCAACTACACCATGGAAAGGCACACTCTGAACTGCACTCCTCAGAGTCAGCAAGGAACTCTCCAGTCTGGAAGAGATAGATGCAGGAGACATGACACTACCCGTAACTTATGATCTTAGACTAGAAGAAGAAAACTGTACATCTGAGTAAACCCTGTAGTTCAGTAATAGAATGTTAGAAAGGCTAATTTCTCGGTGGTGATAATTTTACGGCTTTTCATCTTCTATGTAAGACACTGGCATAAGAAGGCAGGAGAGAGATTTATGAATTCTCTACACAATTTTGAACTCTTTGATCAATCCAATCTTGCCTCAAAGTAGAAAGTTATAAAATGCGTATTTCCCACATCTGTTCACCAAATAGTCCTAGAGGGAATGATAATCCGGGAAGGATGACCACTCCCACCTTGGCACAACGGCTAATTCCAGGTACGGCACAGGACATTAACAGATGAGCCCCGTGCCAGCAGGCTGCTCCAGAGTCAGCAAGCCCAGAAGCCGGAGGGTGAGTCAACAAGCTGAAGAGCTAACTGTAGCATCCTACTCCGAGTCTTATGTTGAAGAATCAGCACATGAAATACTGTACTTAGCGTTCAAGCTAATGCCAGTGAACTTAAGACACAGGAAGAGCTGATGTGACAACCAGAGTCCAAGGGAAAAAACAAAAACAAAAAACAAATCAAAAGCCCCAAAGCAGATGCCTCAGCTTGAAGGTGGCTAGCAGACAGAATTAGTTCTTTTGGCAACTAACTGCCTCTGCGCTCTAGTCAAGCCTTCAACTGACAGGATAAGACGCTCTCTTTGGGCAAACCGCTTACTCAACCTACTGATTCAAATGTTACTTTATCTAGAAACACCCAGAATAAGGTCGGCTGAGGGTCCAGTCAACCAATAAATAAAATCAACCATTGTAAGCTATTTGTTTTCTGTCAGAAAGCAAGAAAGATATCAAAGATCAAATGTGTTTTGTCAAAAGAACACAGAAGCAACATAAAAGAGCACCATCTAGCCAAGGACAGGATGCTCTAAGGACCCAAAGATACAAGAGGCTAGGAAGATGGCTCAGTGGGTAGGGGCTTGCGGCCAAGACTAAGGCTTGTGTTCAATCCCCAGGACCCACAGGATAGGAGACGTGATTCCTGTAAATGGTCTTCTGACCTCAAGATACACACCTCAGCACACTTGTTCACTCTTCCCCTCCTCCTCTACACACAGAGAGAGAAGACAGAGGGAGAGAGAGAGGGAAGAAGAGAGAGAGGGAGGGAGAAAGGGAGAGAGAGAAGGAGAGGGAGAGAGAAATGAAGAGAGAGAAAGAGAGATAGGAGGAGAGGGAGAGAGAAATGAAGGGAGAGAGAGAAAGAGAGAGAGGAGGAGAGGGAGAGAGAAATGAAGAGAGAGGGAGAGAGAAATGAAGAGAGAGGGAGAGAGAAAGAAAAATTTAAATATTTCCTTAAAGTGAATAACAGAGGCTGGGCTGTAGCTCAGTGACAGAGTGCTTGCCTTGCATACATGAGGTCCTAGGTTCAATCTCAAATAATGCCAGGGGGGAAAAACACTAACTGTGATTAAACATGTACAAAGTCCTGACGTCATAAAGATATGAACATGAGTTTTTAGAAAAGACTTCTTTTCATGCAAATCAGTGTTATGCCTGCATGTGTGTATATGCACCATGTGTGTACCTGGTGCCCACGGAGACCAGAAAAGGATGCTGTATCCCTGGAATGGGAGATATAGGCAGTTATGAACTGCCACATGGGTGCTGAGAATCGAACCTGGGCACTGCAGCAGTAACAAGTGCTCTTAACTGATGAGCCATCTCTCCAGCCCCATAAAGATATATTTTTAAAGAAAAACCAAAAAAATCAAGAGAAGAAAACTTAAAAAAAAAAACACAATGTGTGCAGAAACAAATTCATGAAAAAGTAACTATTTTCTCCACAGCATCCTAAGTCTTCCTGGAGACCTTTCTTTACAGAATACAGAAAAGATGAAGGCACACACCAAAGGAAGCAGAGACAGATCTAAAATGTACAGTCAACAGGCCTCATGTCTCCACTAGGTTAGAAACATGAAGCCACCGAAGGATGGAGGAAGAGCTGTCTGTACTAACAGAGCCTAGGTATCAAAACTATAACGGCTGCATTAACCTGGCCTGGTCCTGATGAGAAGCCAACCCTAAAGGCAGAATTTGACACAGTACTGGAATTTGTCTAAAGGGAGAGAGGATGACACTATGACAGTGTGAAAGAAAGCATCCCTGCCTCGGCAGGTGCACACCGGCAGAGTGGGGTGTGGGGGGTTTTCCTTACAGAAAAGATGGACTGTCCAGGGTCTGCCCGCTCAGAGCTGAAGGACCTGGTCTAAGTCGCTGGGACTTGGGCCAGAAGGAAGCCAGCACCCTTAGGCCCTCTTGCTATGTCCTGACCCACCCTCAAAACACTGGACACACAGTGCGCTGGTATGCAAAATTTAGCAAAACACGAGGACACTCTGTTCGCGCTTATGAGAAATGGCCTACCACTTCCCATCTGTTTCCTCTACTACAATCTCCTAAAAATATTTAGAAATGCCCATGACTGATTTAGCCAGTACATCAAGACGTAAACACATGCATATGGTGCCTGAATTCTTCAAAAATTAAAAATGTGAGTATATGTATATCTCATACACGTTCATCCCCCACTGCTTAATAATGTCCATGCTTAATGTTGGGAATTTTTAAAAAGAAATCCTTAAAGTTTTTTATTAGAAACATATAGAAGGCAACACAGTTGTACTCACATAAAAACCTGTGACGTTAGCAATTGTGGACTTCATTTATGCTTAATATCAAGAATGCTTATTCTTATCACAGACTGTTCCAAAGGTTTCACATTTGCTTATTATTAAAGCGATCCTAGGAAGGGCGTACCATATCAGATTTTATAGATAAAGCATAAAAAGGAACGACCGACCCCAAGTTCTTCAGCCAAAACAACCCGTACTCGGAAGGATTCGGTCACTTCCCAGCTTCCTCTGTTTCCTCAACTCCAGAACTGGCAGTCATCTTCCAAATTTTCCATGTGAAGAAAATTAACAATGAACACTGAAACTTACTTTTTGGATGGCTTCTTCCATGTCCAGCTCAAACTGCTCATTCTGCAGCACCCTGAGGAATCTCTTCCTTTCGACCCTCTCGTCGTTTTCATTTTGCACGATCTGGTTCCTGGTTTGCCTCTCTAACTTATTCAAGATTTGGATATGCAACGATTTGCGGAAGTTTTCATCCACTAACTTCTGGTGTCTTTCACTAAAGCTCAAAGCTCTCCTTCTGGAGGCCTACGATGCGGGGGGGGGGGGGGGGGAAGGGAAATACACATAATTCAATATTCCACGATCCGTTTTTCCAAAAGATACTGCTGAAAATCCCTATAACGAACGATGTGAAAATAGGCAACAGGCTGAAGGGTCTTTGGCCCCCTTCCTGAATTCATAGTATTCCAGATGAAAGTTCAGATGTGATAGGGTAAAATGATGACGTACTGATTAAATGGGTACTAATAACATTCCCTGTTTTGTAGGGGAAGCGGGAAAAGTTGAAGTAATTTAACTCAAAACTCAACAGTACCAATGAGAGCGAAGGTCTCCAACTGCAGCTTTACCCCCAGAGAGCCGTTCCCCCAAAAAGCAGATTTAAAGATATATCAATCTCGGTGAGAAGGGGGGAAAAGTGCAGAAAAGCCTTAGAGGTCTCTCAGAAAACAAGCCGGAACCTTCTAGAAAGCAATCAAAGTTTCTCACTGACCTCTCGGATTACACACTTCGAATTATATTTCAGAGGTAGTGAGCTCTAGACTGTATATACGCATGCAGTCTGGAGGTCCCCGATCCCTGCCCCGACCTCCGAGCTGCTCACCATCCTGGCTGACTTTAAACCTCCTCGGGCTGGGTGAGTCTCCGGTCTCGGCTGCAAACGGTGCAAACGCGCGTCTTCCTGAGCAGCAGCTGCCTCAGCCTCACTATGCGCGCTCGGGTGTTTACGCTGTGTCCCGGCAACCGCCAAAGCGCGCCGCCCACCCGAGCACAAGGCAGCCTCCCATTGGCTGGCACGATATCCAATCAGCTCTAGGAATCTTCGTTGCCAGGCAGCAGCGCGCCTTCCACAGGACCAAACCACAAGGCGCGAAGTTCGGATGCTGCGCTCTAGCAGGATCAGTTTACAACCAATGGGAGCTGATCTCCGCGGGCTGGAGCCCAGCTGAAACCTCAAGAGACACCACCACCACCACCACCAAAATACCTCGGAATTCTCACTGCGATGGACTAAGGGTGTGCCCTTCCTAGAGCGACCCCAGGCGGTAGCGAGCTACCCAACTGTGGGTGCTGGGAGCTGTTCGGCAAGGATCTTTTTAGGAGGTGTGGCTTTTCTGGAAGAGGTGTGCCATTGGGGTGTGACTATATCCAGAATGCTCACTCTTTCTGCTGCTTACAGATCTTAATGTGAGCCCTGAGCCTTTCTTGCTTCTATGCCCCCCCCCCCTTCACAGGCATGGACTCTAGCCCTCTAGTACTATAGGTCAAATTAAATGCTCTCATGCTCTCTCTCCCTCTCTCCTTCCCTCCCTCTCTCCCTCTCTCCTTCCCTCCCTCCCCCCCCTCTCTGTTTTTATGAGACAGGGTTTCTCTGCATAGCACTGGCTGTCCTGGAACTCTCTATGTAGACCAGGTTGTCCTTGAACTCAGAGATTCACTTGCCTCTGCCTCCCGAGTGCTTGAATTAAAGGCGTGTGCCACCACTGCCTGGCAATACTTTTTCTTATAAGTTACCTTGATTAGAGTGTTTTATCATTGCAATAAAAAAGTTATTAAGACACTCAATGATATAAGCCTGACTATTTTTAAACAAATGAGCATTAAACACAACCTACAAAAATCTATACGAGAGGTAGCTAAAGATTAGAGAAAAATTAATAATATTTGTTCTTAAAATAAATGTTTTCAAATATTTAAGCCTTTACATTAAGGAACTGTAAAAATAAAAACTACACCAAAAGCAAACAGAAGGAAGGAAATACTGATGGTAAAGGAGAAATCAGAATTAAAATAGAAAAATGAAACAAAAAGCATGTCTTCAGAAAATAGAGATAAAATTGCTATCAACTTTATAATTCTCACTGGGCTAGTAAAGACCACTACCTCTGAAAAGTGATTTCAAGGGAGTACTGTCTCTACATGCAAAATAGTAATATGACCTCAACCATCTGTTCACTGATAAGTTCTGGGAGCTGCTTTAACTGCCTGGAATAGTTAAGGTTGAAGAGATAGTTTGCTGGTGACAGGTCAGTGAACACGGTTTATGAGAATCTGCACAAGCCAAAGCCATGAGAAACAAAATGAAGAAAGCAGGGGCATTGTATGCCAGGCTTCCATGACATACTGAAAAGCTCCTGTAATCAAATCACGTGGAACTGTCATTCAACACGGCTTTATGGACCAATGCAACAGAACAGAGGGCCTGAAGCAAACCCACTATCTGCAGGCCACTGCTGCTCAACATGAGAGCCCCCCAAATCCACTACGTGAAGGGCAGTCTTTTCAGTAGGGGTGCTCAGGGAACCGGGTGTCCATGTGTAGAGGAACATGCCTAGACATGTCTAACGAAAGAGACATAAGAGGCCACCATGGACACATATCTGTCCCAACATCTCTAATGATTAAGGATCTGGGACACGCAAGTCAAACCTGCAATGAGAGGTCACTTCACCGCAGCAAGAATGGTTTTCAAAAAGACTACAGCTGGTCAACATCGCTGAGAGCACAGAGGAAGGGCAGCGCTTGTCCACTCTGGATGGCAATGTGAATTAGTATGGCCACTACAGAACACAGTATTGAGGTTCCCCCAAAGTTAAAAGTAGAACCGCTGTCTGATCTAGCAATATCCCTAGTAGGTATATATTTAAAGAAAATGGAATCAGGATGCTGAAGAGGCCGCCGAACTCACACATCGTGGTAACACCCTCTGTCTGTCAACTGAGAGATGGACAAAGTCACAGAAGAGAACAAAGCCTTGTCATTTATGACAGTGTGGATGGAACTGGAGATGTCTCCTGAAATTCTCTAGGTGCTAGACACAGACATTGCATGACTGGAATGGGCCTGGAGAGATGGCTCAGTGGTTTGGAGCACCTCCTGCTCTTGCAGAGGATCTGGGTTTGGTTCCCAGCACCCACATGGCAGCTCCAGTAATCAATTCTAACTCCAGGCCCAGGAGAGCTGATACCATCCTCTGGTCTCTGTGGACATCAGGCATACAAGTGGTACAGAGACACACATGAAAGGAAAGCACCCATGCACATAAAATAAAACCAAATCTCAAAAAATTCTTAGCAAGACAAAAAGAAGACAGTGTATGATTGTGTGAATGTGAGAGACACAGTTTCTCAGTAGCTTCGGAGCCTGTCCTGGAACTAGCTCTTGCAGACCAGGCTGGCTGCAAACTCACAGAGATCCGCCTGCTTCTGCCTCCCGAGTGTTGGGATTAGAGGCATGCGCCACCACCGCCCAGCTCAGTTTCCTTCCTTTAATCTCTGATAAAGAATATGTATTACAATTTTTTAAACAATCTTATTTTACATAACCAATCCAGTTCCCTCTCTCTTCTGTCCTTCCAGTCCCCCCGTATTACAACTTTTTAAAAAAACTATTATTTGTCTTTATTTTATGTGTATGTGTTTGCCTGGCTGTATGTATGCATACCAGGTGCATGCAGTGTCCACAGGGGCCAGTAGAGGGCATCAGATTCCTCCTAGAACTGTAATTATAGGTGGCTGTGAGCCAGCATGTGGGTGCTGGGAATGGAACCTGGGTGCTCTTAACCATGGATCTATTTCTCCAACTCCTGCACTACAACTTTGACTCTCAATTTTGTTTTCCCGAAGATCCCCTCGTGTTTTCCTACTAATTTGGTACCCCCCAGGGTTATGCCGTTTACAAACTGGACCAGTGATCATTTACATTTTCACCTGTCCTTTTTGTTTGAGACAGGGTTTCTCTGTAGCTTTGGAGCCTGTCCTGGAACTAGCTCTTGTAGACCAGGCTGGCCTAGAACTCAAAGAGATCCACCTGCCTCTGCCTCCTGAGTGCTGGGGTTTTAAAGGCCTGCACCACCACCACCACCAGGCTTCCATTTTCACCGGTCTTATGGTGAAAGGCAGGCTAGATCTGGAAGATCACAGCTCTGACCTACATCAAGGGGCATCTCTCCCAACAGAAGGAGACCAGCAGCCTTTGAGTCTGCCCTGCCAGTGGGTGCTTTGACTTCAACAGTGTGCTTCCAGGATGTCTATATGATTTTACTAGGAAAATGTTCTAAAAAGACTTCTCCAAAGCCCAGGTAAGCCATACTTTCTTAATTCCCTTTATCTAACAAGACTCAATTGATTTCTCAACACCAAATGATCTGCCATCCTGGCTGTGTGCGGTGGAATCGCCACTGTTCCCTTGAATGTCCACAGACCAATATAAATGTCTTTTTAAAAAACTGACATTGAGGGAAAGGACTGCAAAGGAGAGTGGGGGGAATCAAAGAAAAATTTTTAAAAATTTAAAAATTGACATTGCATAAATCTTGTCACTCATGGAGAGCACAGTGCCGTGTATTGCTAACTTGAACAAAGAGACATATGAATGGTACTCATGCGTTAGTTTGGCCAGGAAATAGTTTTAACTTAGAGACCAGATCATTAATCAAAATGTACACAGTATTTCACTCATCAATACACAGATATCAGCTTAGTCAGGCAATTAAATATATCCATAACATTCCCTTTGTAAAAATACATAGCTAATATTTTAGAATACTATCTACAATAGTCAATAGTTCGACTGCATTGCTAATTGTCTGAATTTATCAAAACATGCTCAGCACAGAGCCTTAGGCATAAAATATCTTGACAAATGTAGTTGAAAGACTGATTGGCTAGACATTTAAGACAGGGTAATCTGCGTGTTAGGATGATCAGAGGTATAAATTCAGAAGAAGAGCCTGTGTGGGAGGAAGGAAGGGCATCATGTGTAGACAGGGTTATGGAACTGAAGAGCCAGGAGAGCTTTTACAGAGCTGACCTACAGAGGGGATTTACAGACACAGAGAGAAAAGCCAGAAGGCAGTGGGGTCTGGCCAAGTGGTGGTCTCAGAGTGCTCACACGGTAGCAGCAAATGACACAATGGCCTCACAAGAGCAAAGGTGAGCCCCAGGAGAAGGCCACACGTGAGGACTTGAGCTGAAGCTCTTGAACCACATAAAAGCCAAATGCATTGAGGGAACCTCTGGAATCCAGCACTCCTATAGGGAGATGGGACAGAGCCAGGAGAATCCCTAAAGTTCATGGGTCAGCTGGCCTGGTGCACACAGTAAAGACACATAAGAGGGTCTCAAACAAGGTGGAAGGCAAGGACTGACACCTGAGGTTGTCCTCTGACCTCCACCGGTGCCCTTGTGCCCACACAGCACACAAATACACACACACACACACACACACACACACACACCATGTATGCGAAAGAAGAAAGCACTAAAGGTGAGCCCATAGGCGATTGGGAGAGCACATGAATGCACTCAAGGAACAGCCTTTGGGGTTGGGGATGCACGAAATGTTAAGCCAAGAGTGAGAGGAAAAGGCCATAAACAGTGAACAAAGCTAAGCCCGAGCTTTCAAACAAGGTCGAGAGCTGCAAGTCTCTGGTATCTTATACCTCTGTTCTGAACCCGCTCTTCACCCTCTGTGTAAAAGGGCGCAGTGTAGGGTCAGGCACACAGCCTGCTGTGTCCTTCTCCCCAAAGGGTCAGAGTCTCTATAGTGATGAGCCCAGGTTTAGGGACAGTAAGCATAACACAGGCACTTGAGTGTTAATTAGAATTTAACACCCAGCAGCACTGCACAGCCTTTCGGCAAATGCGTACTCTTCCATCAGTATTTACCCATCTCACTGAAGACTTTCAGCTCGCAAAGGGATCTTAGTCATGGCTGCTTACTTCTAAACACGCCTGGGTGTTACAGGAGGATTGGAGGCATAGCTAAACCATCCAAGAAGAGAAACTGGGAAGAGGTCTAAACAATGATTGCACCTTCTCAAGTTTGTGGGCTGTTGTGGAGCAGTTTGGAGTTAACAAGAAAGTGGGGGGTATGTGTGTGAGCCCCTGTGACTCCATGCCCACACAGTTTCTCCTACAATGTGCTAACATTATCAATTTTATAATTAATAAACCGTTACTGGTACATGATTGATAATCAAGGCTAGAGCCTGATCTTAGGTTGGCATTGGTCTCTTGGCTGGGACCAAGGCATACAGGCCAAATTCTGGCACCAACAGTATCCCGAGTGATAGATTCTCTAGCATCTGATTCCTCCGCACTCCATCTATGCAGCCTCTTTTCCCTCCCTGCTGCCTGTTTTCTGTCTTGTCTACTGCTGGCCTTTTCCAGGATGACACTGTTGGAATCAAGAGTACGTAGCCCTTTCCAGCTGGCTTCTTTCCCTGCTCAGCTCTGTGGTAGCTTGAGAGCTCATTTCTTCTTATCCCGGAATAAGATGCCATTGTTTACCATTAAATAGTTACTGGCCAGGTAAGATGGCTCACAGTAAAGACACGTGCTGCCAAGCCGGATGATCTTAGCTTGCTTTCCCCGATGATGTACACGGTAGAAGGAGAGAATAGAATCCTATAAGTTGTCCTCTGACCTCCATATATGTGTAATGACACACAAACTCACACACATACATACACACAGAGGTTTGATCTCTAAAATATGCAAAGAACTCAAAAAAGGTTTTTTGGTCATAAAAAGAACAAATAATCCAATAAAAAATAAGATATAGACCTAAACAGAGAACTCTCAACAGAGGAATCTTAAATGGCTGAAAGACACTTAAGGAAATGTTCAATATCCTTAGTCATCAGAGAAATGCAAATCAAAACAACTCTGAATTTCCATCTGACACCTGTCAGAATGGCCAAGATCAAAAACACTGATGACAACTTATGCTGGAGAGGTTGTGGGGAAAAGGGAACACTTCTGCATTGCTAGTGGGAATACAAACTGGTATAGTTGCTTTGTATATCAACATGGCAATTTCTCAGAAAATTAGGAAACAACTTTCCTCAAGACCCAGCAATACCACTTTTGGGTATCTATCCAAAGGATGCTCAATCATACCACAAGGACATGTGCTCAACTATGTTCATAACAGCATTGTTTGTCATAGCCAGAACCTGGAAACAACCTAAATGCCCCTTGACCAAAGAATGGATAAGGAAAATGTGATATATTTATACAATGGAATACTAAGCAGAGGGAAAAAATAATGACATCTTGAAATTTGCAGGCAAATGGATGGATCTAGAAAACATCATTTTGAGTGAGGTAACCCAGACACAGAAAGACAATTATCACATGTACTCACTCATAAGTGGTTTTTAGATATAAAACAAAGAAAAAACAGCCTACAAATCACAATCCCAGAGAACCTAGACAACAATGAGGAGCCTACGAGAGATATACATGGATCTAATCTACGTGGGAAGTAGAAAGTAGAAAAAGACAAGATTTCCTGAGTAAATTGGGAGCATGGGAACCATGGGAGAGGGTTGAAGGGGAAGGGGGAGGAAAATGGGAGCAGAGAAAGATATATAGCTCAATAAAAACAATTTAAAAAGAAAATAAAATAAAAACAAAGTCCATAAACATAAAAAAAAAGATTGCTTATGTTTTCCCAGTCTTAACAATAAGCTTTGGTTTGTCTTTGTCAGGAAAATAGCTTTTCACCTCCAAACCTGCATGAAAGATCTAGGCTACTGCCCAGATTTTCCAAATAACAAATGGTGGATCACGCCAATCAACTCTTCCCGAGAGTCACAGTGCAGCGGGGCTGCACACGGCAGAGTCACAGGTCTGAGATCAAGCATCCAGTAGGTTCTCACTACAAGTTGGTGCTACACAGTAGAACTTATTCCCGAAGTTGCATTGCTTTCTCAAACGAAGCAATTAGAATCAAACAACTCTCTTTCATTCAGAAAAATGCCCCAAAATGATCTAATTTGCTGCATCTGGACCCCCACCTGCAGAGGATGGGTGAAGCGCTCTGAACATCACACACTTATCTTCTCAATATTGATAATGCCATTTTTCATTTCCTCGACACGAAATCCCACAGGGAATAATTATGCTAATAAACCTTAATGATTCTTGCAAATAAATGATCAAACCAAATTGCTGCTGCTGATTTATATTAATGGACGCCTTTAGGAAGAGCCTGCCAGCGAGGCGCTGCCTCCTGAATTCTCAATTCATCTTATTTAGCTGAAGAGCATACAGAATTTGTTAAATGGATGAAGTGTTTAAAATATAATGTGTTTGCGCAGATTTCGCACTTCATAATGTTCGCGCATTATACCATCGTGCCTTGTGGCAAATTCGCACTTAATGGCTCCGTGGTACAAAACTTCCTTTCACACTTTGTCTCCAAGCTGCAGCGACAAAGCGACAACTTCCTGATTGGCTTGCGCTGAACCAGCTCTCCCGCGCCGAACACCGCTACTTCACTCTGCGCCTGGGTGTTCCGGCCACGGTCTGAGGAGATCAGTTTGGTCACCTAACGATGTTGTGACCCAGCACTAACCATTCGCTTGGAGGGTGAGAGGACACGGGCAAATGCTTTATCTGTCATTAGTGGCCTTCTCTCTCCACCTCTATGTATTCGCACCAAGTCTACAAGACAACGAGGGCCTTCGGAGCCAGTATGGTCCCCATAGTAAATTCCAGCTCAGCCAATATTACATAGGGATCTTGTCTACAAAACAATAGTAGACAAACACATGGGGATTGTTGACTTTAAATTATAACTGTGGGCTGGAGAGATGGCTCAGTGGTTAGGAGTACTTACAGCCCTTGCAGAGGACATGGGTTGGATCCCCAGCACCCACGTAAGGCAGTTTACAACCTTCTGCAACCCCAGCTCCAAGAAATTCAAGACTTTCTTCTTACATACATGGGCATTTGCATACATGGGTGTACATGCATGCTCACTCACACACATACACAAGTAAAAAAAATCTTATGATTAGAAGAGACAGGATTGCCGGGACCTGGGAACACCATACAGAGTCCTGGTCTCCCATGGATGGGAATATAAATTTACCTGAGAAATTTTGTGAAAAGTCACTTTCATTTAAAATACCGGGCAACTGAGAAAAATGTCCTTGATCCAGACAACGGCTTCAGCTATCCAGACAACGGCTTCAGCTATCCAGACAATGGCTTCAGCTAGCTATCCAGACAACGGCTTCAGCTATCCAGACAGTTGCTTCAGCTATCTCTCTCTTTGTATATTCAAAGTCACAGAGGAAAGACACGGAGTGAAGACAACAGGTGCAGACAAGGGAGCTGACAAGCTCCAAGCGGGTAGGACCACTAGAATGGGCACATCCCTCCCTCATGTCCATACCCAGGCTATGGCCCATGCAGCCCAGTGCCAGAAGCCGCAGGACTGTGCTCAGAGACCAAGAGCAGTGGGGTTGGAGGGGGGAATGGTCTGATTAATCTATTGTTAAAGGCAAAAGTGTTCACCTCGGACTGTGCACATTCTTCAAGCCCCTCCCTGTGGGGCTCACTGTGTAGTTCTGACTGGCTTAGAACTCACAGAGATCCTTCTGCCTCTGCCTCCCAAGTGCTGGGAAAATCTTTAATGGTTAAAAAAGTGAATGTTGTATATACTTTCATTTTTTCTTTCAAAGCTAACACCTGAATAAAGAAAAATTTGATCTATTTATGACATTTTTCTCTAATGAAAAATTAAGCTAATCAAAAAAATTTAAACTAAGTGTAAATTTTTATTTATTGTGGAATTTTGTTACTTAGCAAAAATGGGAAAGAAGTAAATACTCAGGGAGCAGTTTAGCTAGTTGCGGTAGATGAGCGCTGTGCTAAAACATGCAGCTGCAGGGCCAGAGGAACAGGCCTTGGAGCAGTGACCTGGGAAGCCAGGGTGAACACTGTCATGGGGAGCGATGACCACTCAGCTCTGAGGTCCTTGGGAAGAGAAGGATGCTATCACTCTCTGGGAAGAAGGGCAGATGGGGAAAGTGGTCCTCACTGAGGGGACTGGAAGGTACCAAGCTTGCCAAGAGCAAGAAAAACATTGACACCAGCTGTTGACATCACCCTCAGACCCAGCACCGACTTCCATCATTGCTAGATATTGGGGAAGGGCCAAGTTAACGAACTACAGCAACAAACAAGAATAGGACGGCAGTACCAGATGTCAAGACCTGTGCAGAAACCAGATGTCAAGACCTGTGCAGAAACGAGGGGATGGTCATTAGGAAGCTAGCATTGCTACCTTAGCATTTACTGTGTACCGCCTGCTGGTCACTTTATAGAGAACACGACTGCTTTACTCAGCAGAACAAACTCACCCACTTCACATGGAGCAAGCTCATTCACAGGGAAAGAACGAGCCAATGGCACACACCAGTCTCTTCGGCTCATAATCCTTCCCGGAGCCCAGGGAGTTCCAGGATGAGGAGCGCAGCAGAAAATAACAGAGTGTGTCCAACCTTGTAAGTGAGACATTGTTTCCTGAGATGTTTTAGTGAGCCTTAGAACGCAAATATTGTATCAATGGGCTTCTTGCTGCATATCTGATGTGTTTACTATGTTAGTCCGTGTCTGTGTATGGTATGTGCATATGAGTGCAGTACCTGCAAAGACCAGAAGAGGGTATCAGATCCTCTGGAACTGGGGGATAAAGGGTGAGAAGAAGCAGGGGAAGGCAGGAAGAGCCTTCAGCATAACTCAAGTGCTGACACCTGTCACACTTGGCAATGGGGAGAAACAAAGGAAGAGTCTCAGTATAAAGTACAACCCTGAAAAAGTCTCTGCCGGGCCACCAGGGAGTCCCCATTTGTGGTTTCCTGAAAGAGGCTCCCATTTAGGGGCACTGAGGGTTGTGGGCACGGACTGGCAATCCTCAGCGGGAGACTGGTCTCCACATGGACGTGGCAATGAGTCAAAGGGGCTCCAGCTGGAGCTTCCTGAAGGAAAGTGGCCATTGGGTTCTTAGGGTAGATTTGACTGGACACCTGTGTGACTGAGGTGCTGGGGTGGATGGCCACCATGCTCTCCTGGGTCCAGCTGCCCCTCCTCTACCATTCTCATGTGTCACCTCCGTTGTCACTGACACCTCACTGAACGTCTCTCTGAAACAACCACGTGGGCTGGTTTGCTCTGCTCACAGCACGCAAGCAGGAAGGCGGGATCCCTGGCAGACAGGGCACCCTGCAGAGAATCACCAGGCTGAGACACCACAACCTCTGTTTCTCTAGGAGTCCAAATTCAGGCATTTTTCTGTGCCCAGAGTTTCCCTTTGGCTGTGCAAATAAGATAATCTCCACTGTCTCCCTCTCCCCTTGTGTGACCCTGGCTGCACAGGGAGTATGGGAAAGCCTTCGGAATTTAAAAATGGAGGCTTGAACCCTGGCAAAGCAGCATTCATGAGATAACTCCCAGGTGACTTTTCTGGAAGGCTGTCACACAAGGACTGAGTCTTAGCCAGGTGTGGGGGTGCGTACGGTTAGTCCATGTAGGTGTGTGGATGCACACGGTTAGCCCACGTACTAGGGAGGCCAAGACGGCAGATCTCTGTGAGTTTGAACCCAGCCTGGTCTATATAGAGAGTTCCAAGACCAGCCAGAGCTACACAGTAAGATCTTGTCTTATGAAATTAAAAACAAAAACAACAAAGACATCCAGCAGTATTTCACAACGGAACACAGACACTCACAAGGGCCCGAGGATGCAATGCTGAATCAACTCGCGGGGAACAGCGGCGAGGGTAGAAGTAGCTTTGACCTTCAACAAGTCATTTAGCCTTTCTGACATCTGCTTCCTCCTCTCTGAAATGAAGAGGCTGAGCTACGTGATCCTTGAGGCCTCTTCGAGCACTAACGTTCTCTGAAATAAAAGTCAGCTCACAGATTAATTGGGTTTCTGAGCCTCGAGCAATTAATTCTGCCTTGGCCGCCCTTTGGCAGCCCCATCACAGGAGAAAATGAGACTCAGCCGGCAGAATGCAATCTACACCAATTCGTGTTCATTTTAAGTTCAACGCCGTTTTTAAAACTTGTAAATTAACATGTTGGCAAGGAGTCGGGCCTGGTGGATGAATCGTGACGGCAAGTCCTCAGATCTTTCTGTTGGAACAGCGACTGTGCAGACACAGTGTTCCCGACCTGGGAAGGCGCTTGAGAGGTCTAGTAAGAAATGATACGGTGGCCTCCTTCCGTCATACTTCACCAGTTTCTCCAGTGCTCGGGGCTACGGGTGCCCCGGGAGGCCAGTCCTCCTAAGCCTACCTTACTATGCTTTCCTTATTTTTTGCTTTTCTGTGTTGTCTGTGCGTGTGCTGTGTGGATTGTTCACGAGTGTGAGTGTGCAAGTAGCTGTCACTCCACACACAAGTGGAGGGCAGGATATCCGATATCTTCCTCTGACCGAGCTGCAGGCTTCCTGTCTAGGCGAGGCTAGACGGCCAGTAAACTGTCAGGATCTACCAATGTCTTGGCTCCTCAGTGCAGGGGTTCCAGACACAACCAACTGTGCCCAACTTTTATGAGGTCCTGGGGATTCTAACTCAGGGCCTCATGCTTTCACAACCTGCACTCTGTGAAGACCCAAAAATGTGAGCCTGATTCCATCCTGATAAATGGTCAGGATGTGCAAAGGTGCTCCTGCTCCTTTTAGTGTGAGGTGGCCTGGGGAGTGATTGCCTTCTGGATACTTGGTGTAGGGTAGCTTCACGGCCTAAACAACATAATAATGATGACTTGACGTCTCAAAGTGTTAAAGCAATTAACCGTTAGAGTTGTCCTTTGTATCATGTTAAAGAAGTCTTTTGATGCCTTCTTCCCCTTTTGTATTGGAGTATAAAGTGTATGGAACATTAAACACCGATAATTTCTTTATTCACTTAAATTATCCCATCTACATTTTGCCTCTGGACTTTTCTCTATTTCTATCTTTTTTTCATTTGTTTATTTTTGTTTTTCGAGACAAGGTTTCTCTGTAGCTTTGGAGCCTGTCTTGGAACTAGCTCTTGTAGACCAGGCTGGCCTCGAACTCACAGAGATCCGCCTGCCTCTGCCTCCCAAGTGCTGGGATTAAAGGTGTGCGCCACTGCTGCCCGGCCCTAAATCTTTTCTTTCCTTCTTATTCCATGTCTGGCTCACACTTTTTTTCCTCACTCTTTGATCTTTTCCTCCCAGATCTCCTATTCATTCTCTCTGCCTGCCATCCCTGTCTATCCTTTCTCCTCCTGCCTTGCTATTGTTCGTTCAGCTTTTTATTAGCGCAATCAGGTGTTTTAGACAGGCACAGTAACCCAGCTTCAAAAAGTTAAACAAATGCAACATAAAAGAATGTAACACAGCTTTGCATCATTAAAACAAATGTTCCACAGCATAGACAAATGTAGCACGTCTTAAAATAATATTCCACAGCAGACTGGTATCATCAGTAAGCTGCTCTCAGCTTTGCTTCCTAGAGATCCAAAGTCATTCGTGCTCCGTGTGTAATACGACTCCCTTGCATGCAATAACAGCATAGCATGGTGACGCACACCTTCAATCCCAGCACTCAGGAGGCAGAGGCAGGCAGATCTCTGAGTTCACAGTCATCTCGGTCCACAATGTAAGTTCTAGACCATCCAGGGGTATACAGTTGCCCCTGATTTAAAGACACACACACACACACACACACACACACACACACACGCATGCACGCTTTGTTAAATAAAAATGTGCTATCATCTACACTTTGTCTTAGTGTTGATAGCTACAGACCTGAAGGCTGGGGTGGCAGTGGCCTCCTCACAGGGGAGAGGGAATTACCACGCGTTTCAACATAAAATCTGTCATCAATTACTATTTTAGTAACTTAGTTGTATAAATTCAAAGTGCTTTCAGACTAGCCAAGGCTGGATGGATGCTCCACACTTACCCCAGAAATGGTACAAGTGCCTCTTGACATCATCCTATGCTTCTAAACTCAATTTTAGCAAATAACGACCTGTGTTGACTGGTTTTACTACTTGCTACCAGCACTCCGTCTTTATTATCTAATTTTACCCCCTAGCCTTGAAGAGACAGAAAGAGAGTGAGTACGGCTGTGTCCTGAGACTGAGAGGCCCGCGGAGGCCCAAAAATGTGAGCCTGTTTCCACCTTGACCACAGGTCGGAGAGTAGGAACTTACCTCTATTCCTTCAAGGTGTCCCCACCTCAAACAAAGGTCCCGCCTAGGTTCAGGTCCGAGAGTTCGGCTAGCTCAAGGTTATTGTCAACAGGTGCGACTAATAGCCAGCCCTTTTATTTCAGGAATAGAGAAGTAGACATAGTTCTACCTCAAACAAAAGTCTAAGGATCCAACTAAAGTTCCAGTTCCTTATGGAGATAACAAGTGATTCCACCCAGGGAGTCATTTGCCTACAGAACGTTTTGGTCTAGGGTGTGAGCGTGACTTGTTTTGTCCTAGCAACAGAATATTCAACTATGGATGTAGCCCGCGACTTTCAAGTGGTCCATTCAAGTGGTCTATCCACTTCCTTGTATTATATTAAAGTAGTTTTTTATCTTACCCCTACCTCTTGGGGTCGGGGTATTTTAAGCAATTGGAAATTAAACGTGGGCGATTTCACTATTCACTGGCACTCCCTCCCGGTCCTACTCTATGTTTTTCTGTTTTATTATTTTTGTGTCTTCATATTCTTTACTGTTATTTCTAAATCCCCACGCCTCTACCCTGGAAAGTGGTATTTTTGTTGAGGCGGGTTCACAACAGAGTCTTTCCCATGGATAACATGGTAAACAGAGCCAGATGTTGAGGAGCTAAACTAAATACAGCAAGGAGAAGGTCAGGTGTTGAGGACACCGACATGCTTGCCCGACACGAACGCGGCTGCTGTTTCTTGTGTCCCCTTCTATCTCAGATCAAGATCACCTAAGTCCTGGACTCAGTTTTAGTTTCTCTGGTTGCCTTTAGTCCAAGGGCTTGGATACCCAAGTACCCTCAAATAAGACCATCTCAACAACTTACGCAAGCAACAGAAGTTTCTCAAACTCATTCAGAATGTTCAATTAGCTCATATTGCAAACTGCCATTGAGATATATTTTCGGAGCTAGAAATTTGGCTCTACCGTTCAGAGAGCTTACCACTCTTGCAGAGGACCTGAATGAAGTTCCCAGAGCCCAGGCAGCTCACACTGCTTGGAACTCCAGTTCCAGTGGATGTGGCATCCTCTTTTGGCCTTCGTGGTCACCTGCACACAAGTGCACATATACACACATATAAATAAAAGTGAAATAATTTAAAAAGATAGATATACCGGGGCTGGAGAGATGGCTCAGCGGTTAAGAGTATTGCCCACTCTTCCAAGGTTCCTGAGTTCAAGTCCCAGCAACCATATGGTGGCTCACAACCATCTGTAATGAGGTCTGGTGCTCTCTTCTGGCCTGCAGACACACATGTAGACAGAATATTGTATACATAATAAATAAATAAATATTTTTAAAAAAGATATACCTTTTTTGTTCTTACAATTTCCAGTTCACTGATACAAAACATAACAGCTAGAAGGCAATGATCTTGGTTCCGTGCTCACTGTGTGTTCTCCACCCTCGTTTCCGCCAATCCATTTAGCAATGATGTTCTCACCTTTCTGTTTATATCCCCTCTGGCCTGCCTCACTAGTATAGCTAAAAAGCTATCGATAATTTCCTCTTTCTACAGCACAGTTCTGCTCATATGTTTTTTACTGAAGAAACATTAAGTGGGTACCTACTAAACACAAGAAGGAATTTTAAAAAATCTTCCCAATATAGGGCTAATTTCTATTTCAGACATCTAAGTGTAGTCAGATGCAACCTTAGTAGGTATCTAGTTCATTCATGAATCTACTTTTTAGGAATCTCTTTGCAAATAAACAGAATGCTAAATAAATGCACATCTACCTTAAACTGTACATGCAACAATGGGCATTTCCTTCCCTTTATTGGAGACAGGGTCTCTCGTAGCCCAGGCTGGCCTTGAACTCCTGATCTTCCTGCCTTCACCTCCCAGGTGTTAGGATTACGGGCTTGTGACGCCACTCCTCACCCCACTAAAAAAAAATCCCCTTTGGATCTGATGACAAAACTCAAGGCACCTGCTGCTGAAGCAGGCTCTGCATACTCCCTTCAGTAGAGTACAGACTCTGAATGCTTTAATCTGGAGAATATAGGCTGAGCCAAGGACACTAGAGGGAGCCAGGGTACGCGAGCTGGAGAGAAGGCTTCCAGCTCCGTGAGCCTCAGGTTCACTGACTCCAAAACATCCACCTAGATTGGCCAGGAAAACCCTCATTGTACATTCAAATGCGTGTTATTTGGGTCATTTTTATTTTCACTGGTGCTGAACTTCTTATGAGGAGACAAATGTTAACTATTTGATGACTGTGCTGTTCATGATGGTTTGACCAATAGCTAAACCATCCTCCTGAATCTTAACCCTTAACTAGTCAGACATCAAACAACACCTGTTAGGTGTTGTGAGGGCTGGGAGCAGTCACTGTACCTCCCCATATAGACTAGCCCAGAGCTGGGCTATCCCAGTGTGCCTAAATCCTGGATGGCTGTACCCTATCAGGCCAGGAGTCCAGGATGTGTTCTGAAGCGAAGCTTGCAGAACTGGCGGCATGTCGTCACCTTGCAGGACTGACAGAGTGTCACCCTGCAGGACTAATGGCCTGTTACCTTGCAGGACTGGTGGCATGTCACCCACCCCGTTGCCTCTCCACACTACCCAAGCCCACAGACAGCCCTAGGCTATCAATGTTTCAAAGGACCTGGACAGCAGGATGAGGCCAGCCTGTCCATCAGCACCAGACAACTCTAGTTCTGAGTCTTGATGGACAGCTGAGACCAAGGTTGAGGCTCCTCTTCATGGTCAAGTAACGTAAGTGAAGAGCATTTGGGAGGGGAGGAAAATAATTGAGCAAATTATTGCCCTCCTTCAGAGTGCCCCCTTAAGCAACAGGAAACCGTACATCTGCTAAAGCCTTTGATCATTATTTTTCCAACTGTATAATAAAGGCGGATTTGTCCTAAACCTTGAGACAGAAAATAAAAGATAACATGGTACTCGGACCCAAAGTCCAACTTCTTAAACTGTGGGTTGTGACCGCCCACACGAGTGTAACTGAACGTGGGTTGTGGCCGCCCACACGAGCGTCCACACGAACATAACTGAACGTGGGCTGTGACCGCCCACACGAGCGTAATTGAACGGGGGCTGTGACCGCCCACACGAGCGTAACTGAACGTGGGTTGTGACCGCCCACACGAGCGTAACTGAACGTGGGTTGTGAGCAATGAGAGGTTTCTCTTATGCAGCAGTCAAAAAATAACTCACAGGTAAACAGGTATCACATCCACCTGTTTCCGGCAGTGATTGCCTTTGCTGCTTCGTGCACCTTTGTCGTAGCCTCAGATCTGAACACGCAGGGTGCCAGTCTGTACCAGGTGAACATTATGTGTCACCTGTAATTTCTGTCTGAGTCACCTCAGCTCAGGTCAGAGATGTATGCTCTGAGTTGTGTTTTTTTGGTACCCATACAAGGTGCCCAAGGTGCCCATAAGGGTCTCTTACAGAGACATAGTGGTTTGATTATAGGAAACAAGGACATTTAATATTTTGTTCCATAATTCCTTACCATGCGAGCGTCAGATTAGCAAGCTGTTAGTATTGTGCCAGAACGCTTGACTTTAAAACCTATTCGTATCAGTTGCTGGATTGAGTTTCATAAAAGAAACTGACAAAGAAATTTTGGCTTCAACAACTTCTGGAATGGCTCTAACGATGCTTCTAACATTTTGGGCTACACATTTATGCAAAGTGACATTCTCAGCTTTTGACAATGATGAAATCAAAGGACTCACTCCACAGAGCAAAGCCTTCACGACAGAGTTCAGATATCACTGTCCCCATAAAATCAACCAAGTCCCTCGGCTCATCTGTCATTCCCCTGCCTGAGCGCTCTCTGGCTGTCTTCGCCTTCCCTAGAGGGTTTCTCCTGTGCTTACTACATCCTCTTTGTCAAGCCTCAGAGAAAGGCCTGAGACCTTGGCCCACCTCTCAGGTACCTCTGCATCCCAGCAGCACCCAGCAGAGAAAAGGTTCCTCATGCTGCTAAAGGGAAAAGTTGCATAAACACTTCCACAAACGCTTGTGGAATCAGCACCAACCATATATTGGCCCCGTGTGTTTCTGACGTCAGACAAGGGACAATCGATATTAAGACTGAGAAGAATAAAGGACTAAATGATCCAACCCTAAAAGGAGCCAAGAAACAGGAGCAAACAAGTAGTCCAAGGAGAGAGCCAGGTGCTGAGAGAAAGAGCCCTGAGCTGAGCTTTTGCGTGTGGGAGCTGCGGCATCCCTTGCTTCTGCTGAGCTACCAGTCCAGCGCTTCCCTGATCACTGATGCCCTTACCACTGAGAGAGCCGAAAGGCAGCCGGGAGC
This sequence comes from Alexandromys fortis, assembly GCF_014885135.2. NCBI lineage: Eukaryota > Metazoa > Chordata > Mammalia > Rodentia > Cricetidae > Alexandromys > Alexandromys fortis. Next base: position 6,241,606 of record NW_026067900.1, on the reverse strand, counting down.
CCAGGGCAGCCCCTGGCAGAACAAGACACCACACCCTCGGGCTGGGTAGTAAGCCCAGTTGAACTTTTAGTCGTTATTGAAAGGGTTCAGCCTTCAGGGCTTTCTTGACTTCTCACACTGAGATCTTGAGGCAACTGGCATGGTCTGATACTTGGTCAGCGTGATGAAAAAGCACCCAGTACAGGCAGTATCTTTGTCTGCAGTTACTAGCAGGAAGTCTCGTCTTCAAGAAACAGCCTCTAGATGATACTGAATCCCAACGGAAATGCCTGGCAGGTGAGTGACACCAAGCAACGCAACCTGAAAGGCTTTGTGCCACGCAATGATAAAAGTAAGGATCCTCTGCCTCACTTCAGACAGGAAATCTGAAGCCTGTCTTCTGGAAAAGCATCATCCCCATTGAGAGGTCCTCTCCAATGGTCCTCTTTAACAGATTCTGCTGTGCCGGTGTGGCATGGGCACCTCCAGGTCACCTGTTTTCCCAAAGGAGTTCAGTCACGGTCAGTCACGTGCTCGGCTTGCAGCCTGTTTATCAGGATGAAGCCTCCTCTCTGGAGAGAGCCCGACAGCAGGATGGGCCAAGCTCGGATGACAGTTTGCCCTGTGGAGATTGACTTTAATGAAGCAAGAATAAACAGGAAGATTAAGTACAAGCAGAAACCAGCGACACGATCTGAGCTCACCTCTCTGCTGGAATCGAAGGGCTTTCTGCAGCTGAGCTCCGTCTCTGCTGGAGGGAGGCATTGTGTGATGGGCACTAACGATCCCCTTATCCGCATCGGCCCCTGTGTGAGCAAAGAGAAGTTTTCTCTCAATGTAGATAGCAACTTCTGTGAGCTTTATTTAAATCTACCCACAAGGCAATTTTTTTAAGATCAGAAAGGTTGAGATTGATTAGGTTTGAGAATTTTATTTATTTTATTTTATTTCATTTTTTGAGACAGAGTTTCTCCTGTAACAGCCCCTAGCTGTCCTGGAACTGGCTCTGTAGACCAGGCTGGCCTCAAACTCACAAAGATCCCACCCGCCTCTGCCTCCCGAGTGCTAGGACTAAAGGTGTGATCCACCATCGCCCGGCTGAGAAAATATTTTATAGACTGAATATGACACCCTGTTAGGTATTAACAATCACTAGTATTACTCTGCTATCCACACTAAGAACTCATTCTTCCTTATTCCGGTGTTTGTGGCAAAAACGTGGCTGGTTCTGTAGGGACCCCTTACAGATGAATGAGTATCCTTGAGTAAACAGACAGGCTGATCTTCTTCATAAACAGTCACCTCAGAGGGACCTAACTCGTCCCGGGACCCCACTGTTGCTGGCTCTTCATTTTATGTATGATTTTTGAAAAATAAACTTTTAAAAAGCTGTTTCAAGACAGCCAGTGGGCAAGTCCAAGATTCCCACCCACCTTTTGGAGCTTGAGGTTCCGCTAACCTCCCGAGTAGAGGATGCACTGTAGCTGGCGCTGCTTAGCGTTTGTGCCAGTAGATGGCGCTCCGATCCAGACTGATGCTCTACCCTCCCACTCAGAGGGTCAGGGACTCTGTTAATCTGTCGGAGTGGACCTAACACATGTGGCAATCCCTACGCAAATCAAACATTTGCCGACTCTTTTATAAACGCCGATGTGGACAGCCCTACAGTGCCCACATTTAGCAAGGTAACCAGAATGCCTGAAACCAGAGGAGACTTACTGGCATGGTACTCTGATGCAAATTCAAAGCTAAAGCAGGAGGGTGGGGCTCTAAATAATTCAGCAGAAGTGACTGGTGAAATTAGCACCAAACGAACTGAAAGGCTAGAGAAATGTCTTTAAGATTTCTAGGGCAGCACAGAGTCAACTTCATCTTCTACAAGAAGGGATATCTATTCTCTGTGGAACCGAGACTATTGTTAAAGTAGTCACTTGCTAGGAGAACCCTGAAAAACCGCTGTGCGGGGGCGGGGTCAAGTTCTAGAACCACTGGCTAGGTCAGCATTTGGCTCGTGGTTTTGAGCAGCGTTGTGGTTTCGGTAAAAGAAAAAAAAATGAAGATCATTAAGTTTTGAAGCACCTCCAAGTAAGAAATCTGGGATTTACCCTTCCTCTAGAACAGGGGACGCACCCTTTAATGGTCATTGGTTAGCCTCAAGAGCAGCAGCCCGCTGAGGTCGAAGGGATAGTCCAGATTGTTTCACTGCAAAACATAGGGGTTTGCTGAAGGGAGGGAGAGATTCATACTGCCGCATTGTGACCAAGTGTCTGCAAGAAACAGCAATGTTCGCGGAGTTTGGGAAAGGGGAGAGGAGACAGCTGACACGCCCAGGACCTTCAGCCTTGTCAGCCAAGTTCTCTTGAGCTCAGCCTTCTCCCGGGCTGCCCTTGTCCCGTGTGGTGGCTGGCCTAGGCATTTCTCACAGTTACTGTAAAATACCCACAGGCCTACAATATGGAGGTGCAGGAGACGCGGGCTGAGTTAAGTGCGCGAGGAAACAGATTAACAGAAAGATAGGCAAGGGTGTCACACTGTGGAAAGGCCTCTGACAGTCAAAAGTTTCTTCCTTCCCTCTCTCTCCTTCCCTTCCCTTTCTCCTCCTCCTCCCCCTTCTCTTCCTTTCTCTTTTCAGGGAAGGTCTCCCTTAACCCAGGCCAACTCAAACCTGCTCTGCAGCCAAGGTGACCTTGAACTTCTGTTTCTTCCGTGCGGGGACAGGAGGACAGACTTACACACACACACACACACACACACACACACACACACTCCGTGCTTAGCTTGTTTGGTGCTGGGGGTGGAGCCCAGAGCTTTTAGCGACCTGGGAAGCACCTGAACCACATCCTAGTCTTGGAGGAACAGAGTTGGGACCTAAGCCACACAGAGTTTTAATCTTGGCAGTTTGCTATGTATTTGCCAAAGCACTTGCAACCTAAAATTTTTATTTCCAACCGTAACCCACAAAAGAAATTGTACAGCCCCTAAAATATTCATGTTACTACTACCGCTGCTAGCATTTGAGGGCTTGCTTTCGGCGATCCCTAGCAGAAAAGACAACCGCTGAAAATCATTGGCATGAAGCCATCCACTTGCTCATTTGCTGTCTTTCACTGTAAGACAATAAAAGAATTAAATGACGCCTCGTTTGGCTTTGCACATTTGCATTCTTAAATGTTTGGGTTCATTCCTGTTCAGTAAATGGAGCCAGATAGGACAGAATGCTACTGTGTAAATACTGAACATCCCCAAATGGACACATTCTAACTAATTAGGTTATTAGTATTCTGAAGACAAGTGGATGGACTTTAAATATCCACTCTGGTCACCTGACGTCTAGAACTTTCTTACCTGTCGAGGCAGCGGTTCAGGGGTGACATGAGAGTTTTCTCTTCTCTTTGCTCAGCTGTCTGCTGGCATCCCCGTTCAGAGCTGAAGGATGATCTGTTCTAGCTCGTGAAAGGCACACATTCTTGTGTACACATGTGCGTACATACACTCACATGTGCCTATGCACTATTGTCTTTCTCCAGACTGGGTGGTAGCCACAAGTCTTACCTGTAAGCAACTTTTAAACACTTTCTTGGTGGAGCAGTGAGATGGCTCAGCCCAAATAAAAGTGTTTGATATGCAAGGATGTTGACCAGTTTGACCCCCCAGAACCTATGTAATAAGAGCACACATCTGTGATCCTGCATTCCTAAAGTGGAATAGAAAACAGGGAGAAGACTACCCGAACACACACACACACACACACACACACACACACACACGTTAAGCATATGTTTAACATCCTCTTGAACGCCCCTTGGAGACATCCAGTAAATCTTCTTTTTATCCCCCCTCCTTCCAAAACAAAAGACATAAAGCACACACCTCAATTTAGTGAGCTATCAGTGTAGCAGACTCAAATTGGATACTGGGGATAAAAATAAACAGAAAGAAAGTCAACTCCCTTCCCCACCTCTCAGCCCACAGCCAATGTTTTCTCCAATACTGAACTCTTGGATTGTGAGACTTAAGGTTCCAGAGGCCAACTTTCATTCAGACAAAAAATAATAATCAATATAAGGAAGACTCAAATAACAACACTAAGAACTTGAGTCCATTGACAAAACATTTGTGTTTGTTGGTCGGGTTTTGAGATAGATTCTGTACAGTGCCGACTGGCTTGGGACTTGCTGTGTAGCCCTGGCTGCCCTGGAACTTGATTTGTAGTCCAGGGTGGCCTCAAACCTGTTGATCCTCCTGCTCTGCAGCTTGTGCTGGCTTACAGGTGCAGCCACTACCCCTGGCTTCAAGTTAGCTAATATGGATCTATTATCTCTAAAAGAAAATACACTTCTTTTTCATGTACATCTGAAACATTTACGCATATCACTGCAGAACAGAACACAGAAAAAGCCATGATAAATTCCAAAGAATCAAATGATGTGTTACCTGACTAGAAGCAATAAATGCAAAATCAATATACATGCGTAGAGACTATTAAAAAAAAAAAGGTAACAAAACCCTTTGGAAAATGAAATAGTATGCACCAGAGAAAACCTGTCGGGCTCATTATATCATGAGTCAGAGAGAAATGTGTAGTTTAAGTGCTCATTTTGGGGAAACTGAAATGGGGAAAGAGGGCGGAGTTGGCAACTAGTTGACCAGAATTAGCCATAGAGGTTTTGGAGAAGCCAGAATACAGATAGACATAGGAAGTCGTAGGGAGGGACTTAGATTCCAGAGCCCTTTGGATGGAGGAAGAAAAGAGGAGGTCACAGGTCACTTTTCTGACACTTCTCTGAGCAATGATGTCTTTACCCTGAAATCAGACTCCCAAGTTTTATTTAATAATAGAACAATATAAATAAATGCTTCAATGGGCTCCAGGTTTTGGGGTCACAGGAAGTGTTGAAACAGAAATATAGCATGGTCTTTTTTCTATGTCACCTCAGCATTAAGCAATGACAAGCCAACATCTCCATTCCTTGCTTCCTTTTCTTCCCCTGATGTTGTCTTTTCAGAGGACGGGGGAAGGCTTCGTGTTGAAATAGGAAGCGGCGGGGCTGCGTTCCCAACACCCCAGCCGCTTGGCTAGCTCATGCCCGAAATAACAACACACAAACTGTATTCATTTAAGAACTGCTTGGCCCATGAACTCTAGCCCTTACAGGCTAATTCTCGCACCTGGACTAGCCCATTTCTAATGATGTGTGTAAGCACCCCAAGGTGCGCTTACCGGGAAGATTCTAGCCTACGTCCATCCTGGGTTGCAGCTGCCTGGGAGAGCAGAGCATGGCGGCTGTCCGGTCCCTCTGGAAGCAGCGCAGAGTCTGACCTCACTTCCTCTTCCGCCCAGAATTCTATTCTGTTTACTCCTCCCATCTATGTTCCAAGCTGAGGCCAAGCAGTTGGTTTATTATAACTTAACCAATGAAATCAACAGATTGATATATGACACTCCCACATCACTTCCCCTTTTTCTGTTTAAACAAAAAAAAAAAGGCTTTAACTTAACATCCAAAGCTCTAGAAATGACAGAGACATCTCGCTGCCTGGACAGTCACCCAAAGTTCCTCTGTACCGTTGGGGCATCCATCTTCGGCCTACAGGCCCATAGTTTCCAGCAGACATTTCCACAAAGCAGGAAATTTCAAAGGCAGTCACTATCTGCTTGTCCTGAAGAATGTCTTGCAGACTCTTTCATGAATCAGGAACCCCGAAAGATCATCTCACCTTTAGGCAAGTTCAGCAGTCCTCTCTCTGCGGGTTCTCTGTGTCCAGTTTATGCAATAGTCCAGGCAAGAGCAGTTTCTTGCCCAAATGGCTATCAAACTCCATAAGGATCCTCTTCGATGCCCATCTTCCTCTTGAAGTAGATTGGTGCTGCCAGGAGCAGAGTGTCTCATTGTCATGAAAAGTCCTAAGTTATTAAAACATTTAAAATGCCATATTCTATAATCTTTGAAAAATATGAAGAATGCCTATCTAAAATATATCTATGCACATCTAGAAAATCTTAACTAACATGACTACAAACTTAACTATTATTAATGATTATTCATTAACAACCTATATACATTACAAAATTAACCTTAAATTTAAATCACTAAAGCAAAATCCATATCAATGTAAATTATTCATACCTATATCATCTCCCCCTTTAAATGTAAAAGAACATTTATAAACAATATTTGGGAATATGGGCGCAGTTTTTTCTCTCCAAACTGCTTCCTGCTGAATGGGGGCGTCGTTAATTAGGTCTTTCATGGTATAACCTGTGTGCTAGTTTCATCTCAGTTGGCAGTTGAGCGAAGCAATTTTCTGAAGGTATTCACAGCAACCGTTCAGGAGGGCGTGGTCCATCATACCATATCGGAATAGAAGAAATGAACAGGGTCTCATCCTCTGTGAAAACAAAAAAAGAAACTCCTTTCCAAAGTATCATGTCCTTAGATCCAAATTTCAAAGTCAAGGCATCAAAATCTCTACGTTGGATTAGTTCAGCAGCATTTATAAACAAATATCTTTTAGCAGCTGTTGCTCCTTCCTCAGCATTCAAACAATTCAAAGAGAGCATAATAGTATACAGTATCAAGATTCTCTGTGTATTTTCCATCTTTGTACGCTTTATTTTAACCTCTATTTCGTTTATTTTTACTTTTATTTTATATTCTCTGTATCTCTTTGACCTGGAATAACTCTGTAGACCAGGCTCTCCTTGAACTCTCAGAGATCCGCCTGTCTCTGCCTCCCAGGCATTGGGATTAAAGGTGTTTGCTACCACACCTTGAACTCACAGAGATCTGTTTGTCTCTGCCTTCTAGGCACTGGGATTAAAGGCGTGTGCTACCACACCTTGAAGTCACAGAGGTCAATCTCCCTCTGCCTCCCAAGCGTTGGGATTAAAGGCGTGTACTACCACACACAACTTCTCTTTTTCTTACTTTTTTTTTAAAACTTTTAACTTTTAGCTTGCATATATTTTTAACACACTGTAAATCATTTAAACATTTTCTTTATCTTTGAATCTCTTTACTGTATATCTCTCTTTTTCTGACCACACGAGCCTTTAAATTACTGAGCAATATGAGTAGGATTAAAGCCGTGGCTTTGCCAGCTAGATCCAGTCCATTCCTTAGCTTTCCAGCCTCATGGCGGAGATACAGGCTGTAGCCATGTTTATAGCCACAATTCTATGGCGTTTCAAGGTCCCTGCCAGCCAGCGAGCTACAACAGACAACAGTCAAGTCCTCTCTCGGTAGTTGGCCCTCCTGCCTCAGTCAGAGTTTGCCCTGGCAGGACGGCCCAGAAAGCCGGCATTTTTAAACAGCACAGCTTTTTTCCTGCTACGGCTGAAAACCGAAAAGCATGCGTTCAGCTTTTCACCAACACCGTTTAAGTGTTTCGTGGCAGGACCTCTTAATGAGCTGCAGGGTTTTGCAGCTGAAGCTGAGTCAGGAAGCCTCTCTTAGATGAGAGCGCTTGCTTGCCTCTAGCAAGCAGAGTAGACCCAAGAAATTTGTTCTACCAAGAAAACATGCTTCACTCCATTCTTTCCCAAGCTTTCTCAGGCTTTTTGTGGATTCAGTTAGCCTCACGTCTGGGCACCATCTGTTGAAATATGGAGCAGCGGGGCTGCGTCCCCAACACCCCAGCCGCTTGGCTAGCTCATGCCCGAAATAACAACACACAAACTGTATTCATTTAAGAACTGCTTGGCCCATGAACTCTAGCCCTTACAGGCTAATTCTCGCACCTGGACTAGCCCATTTCTAATGATGTGTGTAAGCACCCCAAGGTGCGCTTACCGGGAAGAGTCTAGCCTCCATCCATCCTGGTGTCTCTGCTCCAGAGAGCAGAGCTGTCCGGTCTCCCCGGGAGCAGAGCAGAGTCTGACCTCACTTCCTCTTCTGCCCAGAATTCTATTCTGTTTATTCCTCCCACCAATGCTTTAACCTATGAGGCCAAGCAGTGTGTTTATTACTTAACCAATGAAATCAACAGATTGATATATGACACTCCCACAGCTTCGTGTCTCTTTCTGTGTTTTATACCAACAAGACATTTCTAGGCAGATGGCTCAGTCTCAATGAATGTCTTCCTCACAGCGGGTACAGTGTAATGTCTGTCTGAGCTCCCTGGCGACCTTGCTCCCTACACACTACGTTCAGAAACTGCAATGTACTCTCTGGTCCATCAACCATTCTCAGGGTGGTGAAGCACATCCAGCAAGAATACACAGGTCTTAGAGGAAGATGACCCCACCAAAATCTACCCCCTGGACTTTCCAGCTTCACTTTCCCTCTGGTAAAGTGGCCTTTTTTTGTGTATCATATCACCCAGTCAGGTCAGGGATCAACAGGATTACAGAAAAAGACACTCCGTTCCACACGGAGGAGGGTTGGATGGTAACGTCGGGATTCCACACTGCATGGAGGAGGGGGGACAGTCATGTCGGGATCCCCTCTGTGTGTGCTCTCCCTTAGCTTAGTTTTAGGGACAAGTCTTATCTCCCACAGCAGGAACAATGTACCTGCTTTCCCCCAACACATCTGTGGCTCTGTCCTGTCCCTATCTAGGCACCAAGTGTTGCATACACCTGTCCTGGATAGATGTAAAACCCTCATTCACCCCGAATAGGGTACCAGTGATAAACCAAAGGATTCAACCCAAGTCTGGCTTAACGAACCAGCGAGTTTTTTGGGTTACCTTACAGGAACCAAGTGATCAAAACAACTGCATCACCAAAAAATCTTAACCCAGTATGGATAATGACTTCTCCACAGCTGTAGTAGATGGCATTGTCCCCTCGTCCTAAATTAACTCCCACACTACGTCAGTGGTCCTCAGCCTTCCCAATGCCGCAACCCTTAAAAACAGTTCCTCATGTTATGGTATGTCCCCTCCAACCACAAAATCATTTTTGTTGCTACCTCATAACTGTAATTTTGCTACTGTTACAAGTCACAGAGAGAGTTGGCATAGGGGTCCCGACCCACAGGTTGAGAACCACTGCTCTACATACTGTATAAGGACCTCCCGATACCACCTGTAGCTGGGCCAGGATTTCATAGAGCTGGACGCTGGGGAGGGACAGGACAGACTCTCTGGAGTCTCAGTTGAGGGCTGGATGGCCCTCCCCAGACTCTCCTAGGAGGAAATGTCAACAGGTTCAGATGTTGAGGGCTGCATGTGGTAATGATCACAACTGCTTTGACAACAACAGTAACTGCTGTGCTCAGAGGACAACATAACACATGACAAGGTATGTAGAACACAGGACACACAACACTCATGACATAAAACAAGGTACGTAGAACCACCCTGAGGCCTGCTCTTGTTACCACGTTACCTGGCTCTGAGTTGGGGCCCATGAGGATTTACCTCGGAATTTTAGAGGTGAGCCAAGAAACCTGTAGGGGTAGATGAAATAACGCCTGTGGGTGTGATCCATTTCTGTAAACAAACTCCCCTCTTTCCATGCTATGGGAAGCTGCTCTAGAGCTGCAGAACTAGGTGATTTCAGCAGAGACCATATAACCCTCCAGTGCTTAGAATCTCTTCTCTGACCCTTTGTGCCCCAGGCCTTATGAAAGTCAGCAGAACAGACAGACAGGTGAGAGATGGGGCCTTGGACAGAGCAAGCCTAAGGAAACGGACTCCTTTTTCCAGTCATGACATCACAGAACAGAAGTCGGTGCCCTGACGGAGAGAAGCTGGGGTTCCCCGCCTGTCTGGCCCACATAGTGAGACCCTCAGACTGATCAAAGAGAGACGGAAGACAGCGTTTCTCCGGACAGATATGTTGTGCTGTGTAAAGGGGGTTACATTGTTTCATGAGTCAGCCTGAATATATTTTCCCCAACCAACGGGTGGGAGGCTGCCACCAAGTCCAGGTCAGTGGCTAGGGAAGGAAGGACAAGGCTATGAACGTTCCCAGGTTACTTACAGTGTACAAAACACCTGCCAGCTTACAGCTTCTGAGACCTGATGGATGCCCTAGCGAGACTTCAAACCCTGTCTCTACTGTGCAGTTACAATGGGATCTGATGAGTGCTGTACCCTAGAGGTCTCGGAAGGGAAGAGTCCATTTGCGCATCACAGAAGTGCGCATGTTTATTAGATTCTTTGCAAAGCATATTCAGAGTGGAACTGTGTGCAGGGCGTGCAATAGAGCAGAGTTTTAATCTGTTGGGAGCTAAGGGGGGGGCACTACCCGAGGAGTATGGGGGTACTTAGGAGGGAAGGCCAACAGGAGCAGAGGAGCACTCATCCGTGATGGAAAGACCAGGTGCGTGTTTGGGGGCTTTGCTCCGTTTACACTCCAACATTCTTGTTGTCTCACTTTTCATTAGCTGAATCCAGAATGCGTAGAAGCTCTGAAGAGCGGACCACAGAATCCAGCCTTCCTAGATACAAAAGGATGAAGTTGCACCGTGCGTGCTATGGAACCGTGCGAGCCGCGACTGCAGGGCAGGAGACACGCCACTGTGTGTTGGGGGGTGGGGGGGGGATTCTCCTGATTAGGAGACTCTCGCGAGGTTTTGTGAGATTGTTGCACAGTACAACATCCAGCAAACAAGCTGCTAATCCCAGAAGCAAAAGCCTAGAAAAAAGACGTTTCTAATCCTTTTCTTTCCTTCTCTTCTTCTCTTCCTCGTCTCTTTCCTTGTCCACTCTCTGTCCTTTTCTCCCTCCCTAACTTCATTTGTTTTTGTTTGTTTGTTTGTTTGTTTTGAGACAGGCTTTTGCTATGTCCGCCTAGTTAGCCTAGCACTACTTGCTAGCTATGTAGCCCAAGCTGGTCTTGAACTCTAGGCAATCTGTTAATCCTAAAAATTTGAGGAGAAAGACTACTGACCCAAATCATCATGATCAAATTAATTAAAGCAATCAATTAACTAAAGAAAGAATTTTTTTTTTATTTGTTTATACGGACTCCCTCCCTCTAAGGTGGGGTTTGAGAGGCCAGCCTCGGGTGTGAGGAAGACAAGGTATTTGTAGCTCAGGGGTAAGGGGTTTCAAGTGGGGAATTTGCAGGTCAAAATAGGCAGAGTTAGAGGGGCAGAAGATAACAAGGTAATCTAACAAGGTGGTGGTAACAATGTTTTGAAACAAAGGTAGGGTTGCCAAATGGTCATAGCAACTGTTTGAAACAAAGACACAGTTGCCATTCCCTGGAACAGGAAGTACAGAACCATTTGTAATTAAGGTTACAGGTGGGACATAGCCCAAACCTGGAGGGCGGGATTTAATCATCAACAGGAATGAGCCTGGTTTGTCTTTACTATAAGATAACTTTCGAACCTAAAATGGAGACAGGCTGGCCAAACCCTCCAGCCTCAGCCTCCTGAGTACTGGGATTATGAGCATGTGCCACCATACCCAGTTTAAGATGCGGGCTTCAGATTCCTGGTTGGATTTTTGTTTTCTGTTGCTGCTGAACAAATGACCACTGAGGGACGCAGATCAACAAGACCGTGTGGGCTCTTGGTCTGTGTGGGTTAGGAATCCAGGCACAGGTCAGCTGTACTGGATTTTCCTGCTCACTGGACAAATCAAGATGTTGACGCCAGCTGGGGGTCTCATCTGGATCTCGGGTTCTTCAAGTTGTTGGAGACTTTCATCTCCTGATGGAGAGAGAGCTCTGGAATGGCCACCCAATCCTCCCCTGCAGCTCCTGCATGTACCAGGAGAAAGGGCATGGATCAGAAAATGTGGCATTCTCTAGTTGCAACGGATCCGTGTTCTGGGTTGTCGTAGGTGTGGCTTCTTTGGCTGCTATGTCTGCAGCTCTCTGCTCGGCTTCTCTGGTATCTCAGGCATGTCACTGGCTCAGCACAGAGGGTCCCACAGCACCAGAGTCTAGAAGCTACAGCGACAGTGAAGAAGTGGTTGTCACAGAATAATGAATAGCTGTCCTCTGACATTTTGATTTGATTCTGAAATGACAAAGCCAGACCCACCAAGGCAATTTGGTCATTTTCTCCTGGGCTGCAGAGAAGCCTGCTGGTGAATACTGGGACACAGCCACCAACCCTCTGGCGGTGGCTGAAACAGCAGCTGTAATTATAAGAAGCAGAGAGGAGACTCTAAAAATCTCTTCTGGGTGGCAAGAATTCTGAAAAATCAAGATAATTACAAGCCGAGCTTCGCCCTGATTTGCATGGCTATTTATGGCTGGGAGGCGCTGCTGCTGGGGCGCTCTCCCTTCCTCCCGACTTTCCAGTTGCATGAAATCCTGTGTGGCTCTTCTCTGAAGTGTGTACATATGCTGAGTCCGTGTGAGATGCCACCACGGGCACTTGTCAGAAGAATTAAATCCCTCTCAAGGTTGTTTACAGCTCAGTGCCTGTCATTCTGCTCCCTGGAGCTTCATGGCTGGCTGGGCTCTCCCCAACCCCCAGCTCTGCGGAAGATTTAATTTCTTTTTTTTTCTTTTTTGTTTATGTGTGTACTTACCCTCGCAGGTGCAGGCTAGAAAAAAAATTGCTGTACCCAGATGTTTTGAAGCTGCGGCAGCACACATACAACTCAGATTAAATAGAAAAATTGCATAAGATACAGCAGGCATTTCTAGAACAGTAGCCTACAGGGTATTTAATAAACGCATCGTGTTTTCTTGACAATACGACTCTCAAATATAAGTTCGGCAGCAGAGGACTAGTTAAAGGTGTCATTGCTTCTACTCATTTACAGGTGACTTTACAATGAAATTCGTCATTTCTGAGTGGGGCTCATTACACGGACCCCATTTTCACTTTGCAAGTATCTTCCCAGAAGAGAACAGCCTGGGAATTGGGGGGACCCGAGGCCCATCAAGCTGTCGCAGTTCATTACTGCATTAGTTAGGCCGCGGGGATCCCAGACCAGATTGCACCTTTGCTTTGGAACATAGCGAACATAATCCAAGCTCAAACAGCCCTCTTGCTGCTTGTTGGGATCTGCACTAATATGCAAGAGCCGTGGCCAAGCCGCAGATGGATAAAGCTGCGGTGGATCCCGCTTGGCTTCTCAGCCACCCAAGGCGCTGGGTTAACTTACTTTGTACATAGCAACTGTCTGATAAAGGGGGAGACTCGTTCCGGAGGAGAGAGGCAAGTTTAGAATTCTCAAGGCGGTCTGCCAGCTTCCAGAACTTATTTCCCAGGACAGCGTGGAGGAGGGTGGCTCAGCCCCCGCAGCTAGTCGTGGTGAATATTCCCTCACAGCGGAGGAAACGTAAGCCAAAGGGCTAGTCGTCAGGCCCCTCCCCCATGACGTGCTACTGTATGGAATTTCTCCAAGGGGACCTATTTAAGGTGTTAGTTTAAAAGATAGCCCTTTGCTCGTTAAGCAAGGCCCCTCAGGAGTCTTGGAGAGTAGAATTTTGGACTTCCAATTCTTCGTAGAAGAAAGGTGGCGGGAAAGGAGGAGAGAGCAGCTCACATTTCAACTTCAGCCTCCGTCCCGAGGCCCAGCTGGAAAAGTTGTTATAGTCAGTTCTTGGCCCACAGCTCTGCTTCTGCAAGATCAGAGTTAATTAGCATAATTTCTTACTTGTGCCTCCCAGTTCTGCCAACCAGAGAGCACGCAGGGATCAGACTGCAGACTGAACGTTCCCTGACTGTCACAGAGCAGGTTTTCTGCTTGCACTGAGAGATCTGTAGTCCCCTCGACATCTTAACAATGGTACAGACCCAGAATCTCTCTTCTAGAACTTCACTTGGGACTCACAGATGTTAGAAATCTCCATCTCCAGAGATGGCCACATGGGGATTATTATTTAGGTTAGACAAAGAAGGCAGGATGAGCCAGGCGGTGGTGGTGCACACCTTTAATCCCAGCACTCAAAATGCAGAGGCAGGGGGATCTCTATGAGTTCTGGGGCAGCCAAAGCTGCACAGAGAAGCCCTGTCTCGGAAAAAAAAAAATCATCAACAAAAAACCAAGATGGTAGGACGTGGGAAGCATCAAAATTCTGGCAAAAATCCTTCTGGCTGAAAACCATGGATCAAATATTGCAACAAAATTATCATATACATGTGTATGTTGTGTGCACATGTATGTTCAGATACATGCACCCGAGTTTGCGTGTCCTCAAGAGCTGCTCTCTACATTATTTTTGAGGTGGGGGTTCCCATACTGAACCCAGGGTTGCCTTTTTAGAGTGGCTGGTCAGTAGCCTCCAGTGAGCCTTCTGCCTTTGCATCCCAGAACCGGGCTTACAGATCCACACCCCTGTACCCAGGTTCTTCATGGGTGCTGAGGACCCATCCTCAGGCCCTCAGGCTTGCTTAGGAGGCACAATCACCCATGGGGCCATCTCTCCAGAGCTTTTCTATAGCCTGAATAGAGCCTCTTATAGGGATTTCAGACACAAGAACCTTTTACATCAAAGCCCATTCAAGCATAAGTATGTACTGCCAGACAGGTTACAGGTGACTACAGTCTACAGGTGACTACAGTCTACAGGTGACTGGCTACAGCCAAATTAGACATCAAGATGGTAGCAGTTAGAAGGCGACTAGCTCTTCACTGTGGTATGCAAATCCAAGGGACAGATTCAGACCAAGAAGTATCTGTTTCCCTGTCCCCTGAATATCTGCATGGCCACATGCAAAAGCTTGCATGCACCTAATTGCTACATCCAAAGTTTTATGCAAAGCAGCAAAGACTTCTGCTAAGATTCAAATGTACTGACTTCAAAGTAGCACGGGGAAGCCACTGTGTTTCTTTTCTTTTATTTTTATTTATTTATTTATTGAAGATTTCTGTCTCTTCCCCGCCACTGTGTTTCTTAATGCGCTTACCAGATTCATTTCTTCCAGAGCACCGGAAGCCAGGGAAAGGGGGGTCTGCAGTTAGCTGACTCAGACCACAGAAGAAAAGGACCAGGAAAGTAAACTGGAGACAGAGGATATGCTTAGGGAGGATGGAAGGACAGCAGAGTGGGCAGAGGTCTCACTGAGCCAGGCAGGAGCTTGCTGATTTGGCTAGTCTGTCTGGCCATCAAGCCTCAGAGACACACCCCTCTCACCTCCAATGTGTTGCAATGAGAGGTGTGCTCTGCCAGGCTTTGTGGGCATGCTGGGGATCTCAAATCTGGTCCTCATGCTGACATCATAAGCACCGATCTTACTGACTGAGTCATTGCTCCAGCCCCCACGGTGCCCTTTTTAAGAGGACGAGGTATTAACAAGTGAGAAAGAATTGCTAAGGTGCCAATCAAAGCTCCAGCTTCTTTGCCACAGCAGTTCAGTTTTTATCTCCAGACAGGTGATTCTCAACACTTCCTTCCACTTCCATGGCAGAACTCTAGCCCTGGCAAGTGCCACACGACCTGTAAAACCAGGGGAAAAGGCTTGAGATCCTAACAGCTTGGAGGTGGACGCAGCAGCATTGCCAGCTCGCGTTGCTGCTTCTTGCATTTGATGGCGCATCTGCCCCTCACACCTGGCTGTGGCTTCGTCTCAGATCTCCTTTGTCCTTGCCTCAGCACCTGTTAACCACAATGGTGTGGTTCCTGTCTTGGCCTCATCTTGCTTTCTGACTGTTTTTGCTGTGGTTTAACCACAGCTCTGCAGCTGTGATGCTGGCCGTCATCCCAGGTACAGGGACGCACAGACTTCAGGGCAGTAGATGTCCCCCTCCCTCTTTGTTCGTTCTTACCCTGGGTGCTCATCACACTTCGTCAGTTAGCGTAAGTAAACCTCCTCCTCCTTGACTGCAAATTGTGTGAGGGAAACAGCTTCTCTCACGCGGACTAGTGCTGACATTGGGAGGAGGAAGGAAGAATGAATAAATGGATAAACGAATGGGCGAATGGGTGGGTGGAGATGTCCTCAGAGTTGTTTGCTGAAACTATGATAGCTCTTCATTCCTCCCAGCAGAATGCTATGGCAGATTGTCTTTAGTTGCTTTAGTTTTCCCTTTGCCCTAGGAAACAATCGCTTTTGATTATTGACTATTCATAGCAACAGAATGAAAGACAAAGGCATGTGATTATCTCAATATGGGCAGAGAAGGCATGTGATAAAAATTGAACATTTCTGTATGATAAAAAAAAAAATGAAGCAAAGCAGGAATGTAGCTCATCGCTTTAAACAAGGCCACATCCGGTAAGTCAGCATCCTGCTGAATACAGTGAAAAGCTGACTGCTTTCTTAACGAAGCCTGGACTGGCAGGGATGCCCGCTTTCCCTGCGAATGCAAAACAGGACTGGAAGGGCAAGCCAGAGCAATCAGCAAAACAGAAAAGAGGGCATCCAAGGTGGAAAATCAGCAGTCAAGCTGTCATGCTGCAGGTGACAAGAACTCTGAGAACCCCACCAAAGAGTTACAGAACGAACGCATTCCCCAACATTGCTGATGGTGAACTATCTGGAAAAGACACACGAAAAGCAACTTCATTTACATTATCCACAAAATGTATCCAGCTTTAAACTTAGCCAATAAGGTAAAAGATGTCTTCAATGAAAACTACAAAAACATTGATGATTATTAGGAATATACATGAAAACATGGAACGACAAATAATCTGAATAAATAATTATGTAGAACTAAATGGTGTTTCTCAAAAGAAGTTATGCAAATGACCAGTGGGTCCATGTAAGACCATGTAAGACCATGTAAGAGCCCCAGTGTCGTAGGCATGCAGGGCCGGCCAGTGCTAGTGTAGACAGGAGAAACGGGCTCTAGTATTCTGTTGCATAGAGTGCCTTAAGTAATGATAGCATGCTGTATATTTAAAATAACAAAACAAAACAAAATAAAAACAACCTAAAAGATGGGTCTGGAGAGACACTTGGTGGTTCAGGGAACTGGTTGCTCCTGCAGAGGACCCAGGTTCACTTCCTAGCACTTACATGGATACTCCCAAGTCTCTAAGTCCAGTTCCAAGTGATCCAATGCCATCTTTTGTCCTCTGTGGGCACTGGGCACACATGTGATACATATACAATCATGCAGACAAAATACTCCTATGCATAAAATATAAAACATTAAAGAAAATAAAAAAAAATTGAGTGTTTCATCACAAGAGAGCAAGGAGTCCTGGGGACAGATGTGTGCCCTGCTTTGAACATTATACAATGTAGACAAATGTTGAAGCACCATGTAGTACCCCATAAATCATATCAATTTTGTATACTCATTAAATTAAAGCCAAGCTCATGCTTGTAATCCCATCACCCAGGAGGCTGAGGTAGAAAGATCAGGAGTTCAAGGTTGTCTTCAACTACATAGTGAGTTTGAGGCCCAGCCCTGGCTGTATGAGACACTGGCTCAACACACACACACAAAATAAACACACAAATGTTACTTAAAGGAGAGTTATTGGTTTTCAGCTTGTCTAGATTTTTTTCTTATGTGAATTGAGTGATGTTGTCTAATATAATTCATGTCTTGCCAAAATGCTACATCTTGAACATTTTTATGTACTTAGAATCCATTTGCATATCTTCTTTGCTTACATTTTTTTCTAATAAATATGGCCATGTTGCATTTCACTACTGAATTATAAAATTTTGCTCATTTTACATGCATTATTTAGAAATATTTTACCAAGCTTGTAGTACTTTTTCTTTTTTTAATATTTCTTAAAGAAGAAAAGTTTAAAACATAGCCCACATGACCAGTTTTAGGATGAATTGTGCTTTAATCATCCTTTCTGATAAGTCTTTGCCTAACTCAACATCACAAGAATCCTGCCTATGCTTCCTTCTAGAATTCTATAGCTGTAGGTTGGCATGTAGGCCTTTGCCTCTGATTTCTTTGAGATGGTTTGTGTGTGTGTGTGTGTGTGTGTGTGTGTGTGTGTGTGTGTGTGGTGTGGCTCAAGTTCTTTACCCAGGAAAGGAAATCGATGAATACAGGCTGATATGTAACTAGCTCAACTCCATTTCCTAGGGAAAAAAGACTACCCTCTCTTCAGAGAACCGTTTTAGAATGCTGCTCAGAATTCAACTGACAACAGATACACATATCTGTTTTGGGAACTGTCTCTTCCTTCGCATTGATTTAAGTGCCTATTTATGCCAATACCACTCTGCATTGACATAGATATAAAAAAAAAAAAAAGGAAGTGGACCAGACAAACAGCATCGGTCTCATTCACTGTGAAGCATTTCGTTCTCATTCTGAATATTAATTCATGGAAAAGACAACTGTTCAGCCTTATGGAAATTAACAGAAGGGAATGATGTAGTTTTGTCATTTTTTTTCTTCTATCATATTGGAACTACACTAGAAAATGGTAAAAGTCTGCATAATTATACTATTAGAAAAGGTCACATGGACAGACATCACACAGGTTGGACCAAGTAGCTGAGTAACCCAAGTGCTATTTCCAACTGGCTTCTGGGAGGCTCCCATGGATATTCTTACTAATGTCCCAGCCCTTTGAACTTCTTTGATGTTCAAGTCAGCAAGCCTTGGAATGATGTGGTCCTTCTGTGTGTGCTGCTTTATTGGGTTGATGAATAAAACTGTTTTGGCCGATGGATTAGCAGAGTAAAGCCATGTGGGGAAATCTGAACAGAGATATATAAAGAGAGTAGGCAGAGTCAGGGAGATGCCGTGTAGCTGCCAAAGGAAAAAGATGCCACCAGAACATTACTGGTGGACCACAGCCTCATGGTGATACATAGATTAATAGAAATGGGTTAATTTAAGATATAAGAGCTAGCTAGGAAAACACCTAAGCTATTGGCCAAGCAGTGTTGTAATTAATATTGTTTCTGTGTGATTATTCGAGTCTGGGTGGCAGGGAAACAAAAGATCAGTCTCTGTTAACATTGGAATCTTCACCAAGCCCTCATGTTCATTCACAGGTGGCAGTGGTGATACTGGGACTCTCTGCCGTGGTCCTGCTGCTTATTTATAGATGGCAGTGGGGTTGTGTTGTGGAGGCAGAAGGAACACAAGTCTTCATTTCTCTAGGATAAAGGACCAGGACTACAATTCCTGAGTAGTATCTCCGTGCGTGTTCCTTTTGTTGAGACGCTGCCAGGCTGTTTTCCAGCGGGGCTCCACTGTGCTAACTCCCACCATGTTGCTCCCACTAGCAGTGGAGGGGCCAGGGCTTTGGTTGGCATCGGCATTTTATGGCTGGAATGTGCTGTTCACTACCAATGACTGGCGCTGAGCACACTGCCACTTGCTTCTTGTCACCCATGTATGTGCCTCTTGAGTGAAACGGTTCTTTACATAGACATGACAAGGCTGTGGCCTCGTGAATTCACAGCAGCGGCAGTGGCCTAAGTAAGAATGAGTCTGTAAACTTTCAGTCCTGCTCTGGGAAGCGTGTTAGCTGAGGTGGGCTGCTGGAGGAAAGGAAGCCATCGTCTTTAATGGCAGAGCCACTGTTGCTCTGGTGGAGGCTCCACACCCATGCCACTGTGGGTGGCTCTGGCTAAACCCAGCAGCAAAAACAAACAAACAAAGAGACAGGTGGAATGGGGACTTGGGGGATGGGGCTGCTGGAGAGGGAGGGGGTAAGAGAGGGGGCGTGCCCAGAATGCGTTATAGACCTGCACTAAAACACTGAAGAATAAATCAATGAGAAAATAAAACCAAAAACCCAGAAGTATCCCTTTGTGTGTTTGAGCCATTTCTGATTAGACACGTTCGTTGCTGACACTTGAGCATTCTTTATACATTTTAGGCACCGGTACATTGAGGGAGAAGCCGTCTCAAACACATTCAGCTGCTGTTCTGAGGAGCGTTTCATTGTCCAGGTTTCGGAGTTGTAAAAGAAGTCAGCTCAAGACAAGCGCCTCCTACACTTATAATTTTGTTGTTGTCGTTACATCTCTTGCTGACCAGACCTTTCCTAGTGTCTGAAATGCAACCCTCGCTATCCCTGTCCGCCTCTTGACATCTGAAATAGTTCCCGCCTTTGAACTGAAGTTTCCTCCCAGATAGTCAAAGTTGATTGTTTGTTTGAGGTTCTGATGCTTTATCACAATGTTAAAATCCTGATGTTGTACAGCAGCCTTCTCAATGTTTACTTTCATGCCAAGGTTTTCACTTACTCCCATCACTCGGTTCACCATGGCCTGCAGCTCATTTGGACTTTCAGCAAGAAGTGCTGCATTATCAGCGAAATGCAAGTTGTTGATCTGCGCGCTACCTAGGCGCGTGCTGATCTCCTCATCCTCCAGAGCTGTTGCTATTATTAATTCCAGGATGATATATTAAAGAGTAGTGGTGAAAGGACACATACCTGCAACACTCCCACGGTTATCTTAAAACCGATCACTTATTTCAGGTCTCAGGAGGATTCTAGGCATCACACGAAGATACAGGCTGCGCAACAATGACATTAAGAAATATCTCCATCTACAGAAGGAAGCAAACTACAGGATACGGCAATGGCATTTGAGAGGCTTCGGCCATTGTGGGTGAGAGTAAGAGTCACTCCTGGCCACAGAAATCTTTAGTTAGAGAGGAAAGATTTATACAAGGTGAAGAGAAACCAGAACAAAACTGGGAAGTTCTTATAGGACTTTTAAAACTTTTTCTTACACTTGAATTAATCTTCCTTGTGTAAAATGAAGATTACTCCAAAATGACATGGAATGAACTGGGTCTCCCTGTACTTATGGAGTCGTTATCTTCACTATGTTTTACTGCATGCATGGTTTACTTTGGCATAGGCTGTCTGGCTTACCAGAGACCCCACCTTTTCCTTATAGCCCATACTCATCCCGTACTACATTCCCATATTTGTGGGACCTTATTGAAGGACTTCCACCCCATTCAAGTGTTGATCAACGAGCATGCCTCTGCTCATATCTTAGAGACAGTGAGGAATTTCTCTGCTTAACTTTTTTTTCTTCTCTCCTTTCTTTTTAAAATTTTGAGACAGGGTCTCACTCTGTAACCCTGAGTAGCCTGGAACTCACTATGCAGACCAGGCTGGACTCGATCTCATAGAGATCTGCCTGCCTCCTCCTCTGGAGCAGCTAGAATTAAAGGCGTGGGCCACCACGCTTGGCCTAGCTAAATACTTTAATAAACTCGAAGCACAACAGCAGCCTTGGAAATGTACTGCTCCGTACCTAATTTTAGCCATCTTCACAGGCAATGAAAGTAAAAACTCTACAGCAAAAACTGTAAAAACACACACAGGCAGTGAGAACGCACTTAATGCCCGGCATCAGCAAATGAACTGATGGCAGAGATTATTTGCTAGAGACCTCTAACACAACAAAATCTTTTTGTCATTTTTTAATGGACCCCTCCAGGGGATGAGAGGCGATTATGTTTAGTGCGGCAAATGGCGGTTCTCTGCTTTGCCACTCTCGTCATTAGCACGGGGCTAGAGCGAGCTTATGTGCTCTGAATTACTCTGGAAACTTGCATTCAAGTAAGTGGACCTTGGCAGCTTTTCCAGACCGGTGTGTGAAAACCCCAAGGTGCCTCTTTCCAGAATTGTTCCTTTACATACCAAAAACTTAGCCGTCTACCTCTGCCCTTGAGAAAGTGAAGGCATTAAAATAAGAACACGGGAGGAAAGAATCTTGTTCTTAATAATGGGGTGAGAATATATGAATTCTTTGCCTGAAGAGCTGCTGCTTGGGATTTGTTGTTGAGTTTAATTGTGGTGGTGGTGGTGGGGTTTTTTGTTTGTTTGTTTTGTTTTTAAGACAGGGTCTCCTGTAGTCTTGAACTAGTTGTGGCTCATCTTGGACTACGGATCCTCCTGCCTGCACATCCTAAGAGCTGGGATTAAGGAGTCACCTTAATTGTGCCCTGCTGGGGATGAAACCCAAGGCTTCATGCTTGCTAGGCAAGTACTTTCCCAAGTGAGTCACGCCCCAGCACCAGCTCTGTCACTGAAAGTAGACTGTTTCCTATGGCGTCACCACCATGGTGCCACCGGAGGTAGCCCCAGTATCCACTGGAAGTCCTATTGTGTTGTTATCCTGTGTTCTGTGGATTATTTTTTTTTTTTTTATAAAATATGTAACTAGACCACATTTTGAAATTCATTTGGCAATCTGTTGTAGAGAAAGGGAGTGGACCCTTTGTCCTGGCTGCCCAGCTAGCTTACACCTGAAATAATCACATAGAAACTGTATTCATTAAAACACTGCTTGTCCCATTAGCTCTAGTTTCTTATTGGCTAATTCTTACATCTTAATTTAACCCATTTCTACTAATCTGTGTATTTCCACGTAACTGTGGCCTACTGGCAAGATTCTAACCAGCGTCTGTCTCAGGCAGGAGATCCATGGCGTCTCTCACTCTGCCCTTCTTCCCAGCATTCAGTTCTGTCTTCTCTGCCTACCTAAGTTCTGCCCTATCAGGTCCAAATCAGTTTCTTTGTTCATTAACCAATGAAAGCAAAACATGAACAGAAGAACCTCTCACACCAGCAATCTTTGTATTTCAAAAATCATTTAAATCCTCATTTCTTGTGATTATTCATATCTTAAAATTCCCCACCACAATCATACTGTTTTCTATTTAATTTGATTTTATTTATCGATTGGTTTGTTTTTTTGGTGTTTTAATTCATTGAGATTTACTTTTTCTTCTTTTACTGATTTCAACTTCTTGAGTTCCATGATAGAAAATCAGTCGGGCAGTGGTGGCACATGTCTTTATTCCTGGCACTTCGGAGGCAGAGGCAGGTGTTCTCTGAGTTCAAGGCCAGCCTGGTCTACAGAGTGAGTTCCAGGACAGCTAGGGCTACACAGAGAAACTCTATCATGAAAAATAAATAAATAAATAAAGTAAAAAGAAAAGAAAAACTAAAAATCAGTCTTGTTTCTTCTTTTTAAATTATTTTAGGTTGATTTAGGCTTTTTTGTTTTTGTTTTCTGTTCCCATGAGTACGAATGTCTCGCCTGCATTTATGTTCATGTACTATTTCCAACCTTCGAGTTCAGAAGAGGGCGTTAGATCCCCAGAACTGAAGTTAGGTTGGTTGTGAGCTGCCATGTGGATCCTGGGAACTGAACCTGGTCCTCTGGAGGGGCACTGTGCTCCTCACCGCTTAGCTTCTCTCCAGCCCCTCACTAGAGCCTCTTAACAATGTAAGCCTCTGTTGCAGTGTAAGTATGAACGACCCCATATGCTCACTGTTTGCACATCTGGTCACCAGCTGCCAATCTGTGGAAGGCTGTGAAAACCAGAGGAGTTAGAGCCTTGTTAAAGGACGTTGGTCACTTTTGATGGGTCTTAAGCCTTTACAGCTAAAACTACAATTTTTAACATGTGAATAAGTTTTTATTATATTGTTATAATCTATTTCATTGCTGGTTATTAAAATCTTGCTGTGCTCAATGTATTAATTAAATTCATCATAGCTATCTATTCATGAGGGAAAAGAGGAGAAGGCAGAATCTGGAACTAAACCTTTGTGGCTTCAGGCATCCATTGTGTGACTGAGAATATGTTCCCTGACAATAAGAGAGGACTACTGTCCAGGAAGACATCAACAGGCACAGAGGAAGGATTTACTCAACACAGGATTCCTCTTAGAGATAATGGTTAGGGCAATGGTTATAATCCTGAAAATGTAGTCAACTGCCACTACATTTAACAAGGTTTTGCATACAGTGGTAAAGTTTGTATGGATATATTTTATCACGCACACACACACAAAATTATTAAGTTAAAAGCAAATCTGATTAAGGTCTAGACTGCATTGCCAAATTTTAAGAAAAACAAGAAACAGAGTAATGTCTTCACTAACACTACTGGGGATGGAATCATTTCACAGTTGAGAAACTCAGTACAACTCCTCCGACCAATCTGATTTCTTTTTTTTTTGTTTGTTTTTTTGGTTTTTTTTTCGAGACAGGGTTTCTCTGTGGCTTTGGAGCCTGTCCTGGAACTAGCTCTGTAAACCAATATGATTTCTTTAACAATAAAAATCCATGTCAGAAAAAGGAAGTTAAGCAGAAAATCATAATTTTTTAAAAATTATTTATTTTATTGTATGTGTATGAGTGTTTGCCTGTATGTACATATGTGTGTTGACAGAGGTTTCTGTCCCACCTGGTTTCACAGTTGTTCAGTCCCAAAGAAACACACAGAGGCCTACATTAATTATAAACTGGTTGGCCTATTAGCTCAGGCTTCTTATAAGCTAATGCTTATATTGTACATTAACCCATTATTTTTGTCTGTATTAGCCACGTGGTTTGGAACCTTTTATCAGTGAGACATGCAATCTTGCATCCTCTGTGTCTGGGTGACAACAGCAGACTGAACCTTTTATCTTCCCAGAATTCTCCTGTTCTGGTTGTCCCACCTATATTTCCTGCCTGGCTACTGGCCAATCAGCATTTTATCAAAGCAATATAAGTGACAAATCTTTACAGGGTATAAGACCACTGTCCCACAGCATATGTATGCCATGTATGAAGTACCCCCAGGAAGCCAAAAGAATGTCAGATGCTCAGGGAATAGAGTTATAGACATGTGTGAGTCACCCTGTGGTGCTGGGCACTGAATCAAGATCCTTAGCAAGAGCAGCCAGTGCTCTTAAACACCGAGCCAACTCTCCACCCACGAGCTAAAACTGTAAAGCTCTTAGAAGAAAAAGTTTATGATGCCAGCTTTCACCATAATGACATAATGACAAAACAGAGGCAATAGAAATAAAGACAGACAAACGGAACGATCAAAGTTTAAATTTTCTAGTCATCCAAAAACACAATCAGCAAAGTAAAAAATGAAACAAAACAAAAAGCTTAACCCATATAATAGGAGAAAATAGTTTAAGTAAATTATGTGATATAGTAGTAATACCTAAAATTCAGAAATAATAAGAATTGAAACAGATTTGAGTAGGGATGTCTCTAACAAAAATATAAAAGTGGTCAGGAGATACTGAAAAGATGCTCAACATCATTAATGATCTGGAAAATCACCTGATTCACTAAGGCAACCACTACTGGGAAAACATTAACTGGCTCTTACCTCTACCTCAGTCTGGAATGGCGATCATGCCTGCCGGGATCTCAGGATGAGACTGAGACTGAGTGCTGTCTCCTCTTGTCTTATATTCCTCTCTAGTGCTGGGATTAGAGATATGCACCACCTGGCTTCTATGACAAACTAGTATGGCTACTGTGATTAAAGGCATGTATGACCACTGCCAGGTCTGTAAGGCTGACCAGTGGGGCTGTTTTACTCTTTGACCTTCAAGCAAGCTTTATTTATTAAAATACAAATGAAATATCACTACAATCATTAACAATCAAAAAGTGGAAGCCACTCAAATATCCACATGAGTGAATAAAATAAACAAAATGTAGCATGCCTAAAGGCATCTGTAGTGGTTTGAATGAGCATGTTCCCTATCCCACATGGGCTCACATATTTGAATGCTTGGTCCCCAGTTGATGGAACTGTTTGAGAAGGATTAGGAGGTGTGTCTTTGTTGGATGAGGGGTGTCACAGGGGGTGGGCTTTGAGGTTTCAAAAACCCACACTAGGTTATTCTCTCCCTGTCCTCTATAACTCCTCTTTCTCTCTTCTTCCAACTTGTGGATAAGACATAAACTCTCAGCTACTGTCCAGTGCCATGCCTGCCTCTCTGCTGCCATATTCCCTGTCTCCATGATGGTCGTGGACTCAACCTCTAAAACTGTTAAGCAAGTCCCCAAATAAATACTTTCTTTTATGCATAACCTTGGTCATGATGTTTCTACACATCAATAGAAAAGTAATTAGGATAGGAAATGAAACAAGCCAGTCTGAAAGACAAATACATGAGGAATTTGGTGAAGTCACTCATAGAATTGTAAAGATATCAGGATTTGGGGCTGGGGAAGATGATAGTTTAATGTGGGATTCCCCTCTGTATGCTATGAATATGTTTTATTACCATTGGTTATTAAAGAAGCTGTTTTGAGCAATGGCTTAGTAGAGTAAAGCCAGGCAAGAAATCTGAACAGAGATATTGAGAGAAAGTAGGCAGAGTGAAAGAGAAACCATGTGCTGCTGAAGGTGAGAGATGCCAGATGCTAGCCATAACCTTACCGGTAGACCACAGCATAGTGATGGTACATAGA
Source organism: Alexandromys fortis (assembly GCF_014885135.2). NCBI lineage: Eukaryota > Metazoa > Chordata > Mammalia > Rodentia > Cricetidae > Alexandromys > Alexandromys fortis. The sequence goes on along the minus strand of NW_026067900.1, from coordinate 6,215,624 downwards.
TTAATAGAAGCGAGTTAATTTAAGATGTAAGAGTTAGCTAGAAATATGCCTAAGCTATTGGCCAAACAGTGTTGTAATTAATATAGTTTCTGTGTGATTATTCACATCTGGGCAGCTGGGAAATGAACAAGCAGTCTCTTACTACAAAATGGTGTGCCAACATGGGGCAACTGCATCCACATAAAACCTGAGAGAGCTGGGGAAGAAATTCTAGACACAAAGAACAGAGTTTAGTGCAGCTTCTTGGTAGTCACATTTTTTTTTCAGATGGTTTTTGTTTGCTTGCGGTGAGTAAGGGTGCCATGACTCCTTTAAGAGAGGTCTCCCTGATTCAGTATTGGCAGCAAAGGCTGCATGGCTTTTTTAGGGGAGGACTTCCTGGTTCTTGCTGGCATGAAAAACTCTGGATCTTTTGGGAGGTTCAGCTATGGAGCGTTGGGGTTTGTGAGCAGACTTCTACAAGTTATTTAATGGCAACATAGACCTGCTTTGCCCTTGACATTCTGCAGGATACAGAAGAAAGTGACTGACAAACTGCCAAAAGAGGCAAAACAGTTTTTCAAATTTCCTGCTTCATGGAAAAGTCTGCTGGATACTATGGGCCTGTAGGCTGAAGATGGATGCCCCAATGTTACAGAGGAACTTTGGGTGACTGTCCAGGCAGTGAGATGTCTCTGTCAATTCTAAAGTTTTAGAAGTTGCTTACAATGCACTTCTTGTTTATTTAGGTAATATATCCTTCTGGAGTCTTTGATGGAGTTGAAGAATAGATAGTTCTAATTATAGTTTTCCTTAGTTATAATAAAAGATAAAGTAGATTTCTCACCCCATTTCCCCTTAGCCCCATGCCACCTCACCCCCAAGTTCCCAGTTTTTGCCCGGCAATCTTGTCTACTTCCCATATCTAGGTGGATGACTATATGTTTTTCTTTGGGTTCACCTTCTTATTTAGCTTCTCTAGGATCACAAATTATATGCTCAATGTCCTTTATTTATGGCTAGAAACCAATTATGAGTGAGTACATCCAATGTTCATCTTTTTGGGTCTGGAATACCTCACTCAGGATAGTGTTTTCTATTTCCATCTATTTGCATGGGGTGAGAAACGTGAGAAGGGGAGGATGGGAGGAGCTTGGGGGAATGGGATGGTTGGGATAAAGGAAGGGTGGATACGGGAGCAGAGAAATATATATCCTAATTAAGGGAGCCATCTTAGGGTTGGAAAGAGACTTGACTCTAGAGGGGCTTGCAGGTGTCCAGGGAGATGTCCCCAGCTAGTACCTTGAGCAACTGAGGAGAGGGAACCTGAAATGACCCTATCCTATAGCCATACTGATGAATATCTTACATATCACCTTAGAACCTTCATCTGGCGATAGATGGAGATAGAGACAGAGACCCAAATTGGAGCACCGGACTAAGCTCTTAAGATCCAAATGAGGAGCAGAAGGAGGGAGAACATGAGCAAGGAAGTCAGGACCACGAGGGGTGCACCCACCCGCTGTGACAGTGGAACTGATCTATTGGGAGCTCACGAAGGCCAGCGGGACTGGGACTGAATAAGCATGGGATGAAACCGGACTTTCTGAACATGGCAGACAATGAAGGCTGATGAGAAGCTGAGGAAATGGCACTAGGTTTCTATCCTAATACATGAACTGGCTTTGTGTGAGCCTAGCCTGTTTGGATGATCACCTTCCTGGACCTGGATAGAAGTGGGAGGACCTTGGACTTCCCACAGGGCAGGGAATCTGGACTGCTCTTCATTCTCGAGAGGGAGGGGGAATGGAGTAGGGAGGAGGGGGAGAGGAGGAGGAGAGTGGGGAGAGGAGGCGATGTGTGGGAGGAGGGGGGAAATGGGAAACGGGGAGGAGGTGGAATTTTTTTTCAACAACTAAAAAAAATAAACAAAAAAGATAAAGGAGATATAAATATTGTAACTGTAATTTGTGCTTGATACCTGTTTTGTTATATGTAATTTTACTATGTTAAAACCTTCCTTTTTATTTAGAAAGAAAAGGGGAGATGATGTGGGATTCCTCTCTATATGCTATGATTGTGTTTTATTACCATTGGTTATTAAAGAAGCTGTTTCGGCAATGGTTTAGTAAAGCCAGGAGGGTCACTTAGGATATATTGGAATTAGGTAATTGGACATATGGTCTTTAAGAATTTCAGATTTTTTTATGTATCAAGAATATCTCACCCCAACCCTCCTGCCTTGCTTATTTTGAAAAAAAAAAAAAACCCAACAATTCAAATTGTCTACAATTTAGCTGTCAAGTAATGTCCCTAGGAGCCACCAAAGCTCCAGACAGAAGAGCATTTTTTTTTTGTTTTGTTTTTAGATGCCTGGGTCCCTCTGGAGTGGTTTCATTGTTAAGGGCTTCAGTAATATGATCACAATGAGAATTTCAGAGCTTTCATTGCCTACAGATCTGGAAACGGTGCTGGGGATACAGAAGGGGACAGACAGAAACCCTCTGTTCTAGGTCCAGTGTAACAAGAGCAACTGTGCAGCTGGGAGAGGACTTTCCTGTCGAAGGCTCTAAAACAGTTCCTCCACAAGGGACTTGTATTCCTGGGTCAACCCTGGCCAGGCTAGGGAAGCAGACAATTCTAATTTCTCCATTACTCCTAAGAGGCACCAACCACCCAGTTTTAAGAATTTGGACAGCATGAATTTAAAGTCCTTCTGAATTTACAGACTCCAGCCCTCCTCAGCTTCACTTCCTTTCAATATTGGAATTTGGTTTGGATTATTTTCATCTCCAAAATTTAGTCCAACCTCAGGTTCAGTACTGCCCGTGCTATAGGTTCAGAAGGTGACGAATTTGGAAAAGAGTGACCATGACATGAGGTTGCCAGCCATATGGAAAAAACCAAGCTGACAACATCCTTAAAGAGGGCTCCACGTGTGTCTACACGTGACCGCTTACCTCATATGCACAAAGTCCTGGGTTCCAGTCCCAGCACCACATAGAACTGGATTTAAGAGATCATTCCTGTAAGCCTAGCATTTGGAAAGTGGGAGGGGAGAAAGTCAGAAGTTCAAGATCATCTTCAGCTATGCAAACCTAGTATGGAATACACAGGTTCTGCCATGTAATATTTGTGATAATCCCATGAGGTTTATACATCCACATAATGTATATATAATATGTGATATATGCAATTATTTCCTTGGAAAGTTTTGATTATTATCAGAATTAGTTAATTCACAGGGAGTGAGAAAACACTTCAAACTGTACCTGGATGTGTGTTCTGATGCTTCTGTCCTTCCTGGAGCGGTCAGGTCTGAGTGGATGACACCCGTCTTGATTGAGCTGAGAATATACTGCCGACAATTCCCATTTTGTCTTGTACATCTCCTCAGTTAGGGTGGTGAAGAGGGTCTCCCCTTGACCAGCAGGAACGAGGACTGGCTCCACAGCTTGACTTCAGTTCTTCCCTTAACCCAGGTGACAAACCGATATAAATTCTGTATTTTGAAATTTAGGGTTGTAGGACAAAACATCACAAATTCAATAACTATGTTTATGTGTTGAGTTTATTTTCGTTGCCAAATGACGAAGAAAATGGCGATGATCATTGAGTTCGCACCAAACCAGACTTGGTGCTTACTTATTCATGAATGCTACACTGAGTTTTCCCCCAACTCATAAAAGATTTATAAGCATGAAAGCAGGAACATACTGACATTTTTTAAAATATTTAGTAATCGAATGGCAAGTTTTCAAATTGTGCTGGAAAATTAAAGTCATCTTTCTCGTTTCCTACACCAAACCTGCATTAGGATTCCGAAGTGGCTCTTTTGTTTATGTTTTTAGAATCCCACCTTTCATGAGGATATGCCACTAGATTCAAGAAGAATGAAGCTTCACTAGTTCACTTCCTCTGATTTCCTCATCCCAAATGATCTGTTCATTCATTCTTTAACTTCTACTTTAAAAACCACCCACTTAAACGTGCACACTGCTCTCCTTGTGAGTTCCGTTCCCAGCACTTGCAGCAGGCAGCTAACTTACAACCCTCTGGTAACTCCAGCTCTGGAGAACCTGAACCCCTCTTCTGGACTCTGCTGGGCACCTGTACTCGATGCACACACCCCATGTGCACATATATACACATTTTAAAAACATGCATCTAAACATTTAGATAAGTATTGGCCCCTTGAAGACAGTTCAGAGCCACGTCCTTATCAAAGCCTTAATGGTGGTTCTCAGCATGGCTGAGGGCAAGAACTAGTAAAGAGAACTAGTTAATTTCAGATGTCAGTTTTACTGCCCATTAGGTACCAATAGTCTTGGTTACACATTATTTCTGAGTGTGTCTATGAGAGAGGGCCTGGATAGGATCAGGTTAGGATGAAGAGAGCAGGCTATTCTCCCGAAGGTGGGCAGGCCTCATCCGATCCAGTGAAGGCATGAACAAAAGAAAGTGAGTAAAAAAAATGCTCTCCCCTATTGTCCTTGTCTCAGATCAGACTGGAATCTTCTCCCTTAGCTACCTGGTTCTCACCCTTCAGATGTATTCTGTATCGTTGCCTCCTGGGGTTCCCCGACTTGTAGATCACAGATCTTACATTTGTCTGCCAACTAGTTCTAGTTTCTCAGTGTGTATATATATACGAATGGGTGGTTGGGGTTGGGGTAAGATGGAAAGAAAAGAGAGAAGAGCGAGAGATGACAGAAAGCACTATATTCAGGTACCATCCTGGCAGCAGGTGCAGTTTGACGGTGGATTGCTTGTCTAACATGCACCAGGCCAGACCATGGGTTCAATCCCAAGCAATGAAAAAAATCTGAATTGTGATACTAATATAGGGAGAAACATATAGACCAAGGGAATAGGTTGTAAGTTCAGAAGTAAGCCATATATCTTTGCTCATTTTCAAATTTCAAAGTGTGGTTAAATATATATTTAATATAACATAAATTCACAGTCTTAACTGTTTTGAGGTATAAAGTTCACAACATTTATTGTTAAATTTTCACAAGATTTATCTATAGAATTTCTTTTATCTTGTAAAACTAAATCTTTATACCTTTTAAATAATAATTTTAGAGGCTGGGAGATGGTTTAGTGTGTCTAGCAAGCATTTTCTGTGCAAACATGAGGAACTGAGTTCAGATCCCCAGAACAGACAGAAAGTGTCAGGCACAGTGGTGCTTGCCTGTAACCTCAGGGTGGGACTGTGGAGACAGGCAGAAAACAGAGGCTCATCGACGAGGCGGTCGAGCTGAATTCCAATCTGTAATTTCAATAAGTGACATCGTCTCAAAACAGATGATGGGAAGGTGGTTAAGGAAAAGCATTGTGATGTCAACCTCTGGCTTCCCCACTTGCACGGGTAAGTGAACACACCCACCCACCCACACACCCACATATTAATTACACAAATTAATGTTCCTTATTATTCTTTTTTCTAAGTGCCTTGATACCACCGTTTTATTCATGCCCTCTATGAATTTTAGTGCTATGTACCTCATACAAACAGACTCATAGAATATTTGTATCTTTATGACTGTCTTAATTACTATCATTTTGCTGCAAAGAGACACCATGACCAAGGCTACTTATAATAGAAATCATTTAATTGCAGGCTTACTTATGGTTTCAGAGATAGTCCATAATCATCACGGTGGGGAGCATGGTGGCAGGCAGGCATGGCATGATATTGGAGCAGCAGCTGAGAGCTAACACCCTGATTCACAGGAGGAGAGAGAGAGAGAGAGACACTCTGGGCCTAGTGTGGGATTTTGAAACCTGAAAGCCTGCCCCCAGTGACACACACCAGGATCATATCTCCTAATCCTTCCTAAACAGTTCCACTAACTGGGAACCAAACATTTAAATATATGAGCCTATGGGAGCCATTTTTTTCCTTCCTTCCTTCCTTCCTTCCTTCCTTCCTTCCTTCCTTCCTTCCTTCCTTCCTTCCTTCCTTCCTTTTTTTTTCTCCCAAAACAGGGTTTCTTTGTGTAACAAACAGACTTGCCTGGCCTGGAACTAACTGTGTCAACCAGGCTGGCCTCAAACTCACATAGATACACATGCCTCTGCCTCCCAAGTGCTAGGGTTAAGGGCATGCACCACCACACCCGGCTGTATGGGAGCTATTTTCACTCAACCACACCTACTTATTTCACTGGGCACAATATCTTCAAGACTCATCCATGCTGCAACATATGTCAGAATTTCCTTCTTCAATTCAATTTTTTCTTAAAAAGTCCCATTGTAGGTGCTGGAGAGGGAACAATGACTAAGAATGTTCACTGCTGTCCTTGTAGAGGTCTAGAGCTTGGCTCTCAGAACACATGTGCTCACTATGTGCAACTCCAGCTGAAGGATCTAACACTCTCTGCTGCCCTCTGCAGGCATTGTACTCAAGTGCACACATGCATGTGCACACATAATGCACGCACACATAATTAAAAATAAAACAGATCTAAAAAAAAACACTGTTGATGTAAAATTAACACATACCAAGATATAAAAACGTTTACACTTTAGTGAGGTTGAGGGTGTTTACTCGTGAAACCACTGTCACAATCAGTGTTACTCTCTTATTGTAATTGGTTTGTATGTGATAAGCATCCATTCTAGAAAAACATTTGAGTTTACAATTTGGCATTGCTAGTTATAGGTGCTATTCTGTACAGGTGTTTACTCTATTACTCATCTAAATTCTAGCATTTCTGGAACTTTATACACTTTGGGCAGTATCAACACATTCTGACATCTTTCTATCTACCTCGGAGACCTCTTTTCTTTTTCTACAAATTCCCTTATTTTAGATTTCTTATGAAAGGTGTGTTCCATTATCTTAAATGCATGGGACACAGGAAGTTTTCAAAATACTTGCATACACATGAGCTATCTGGAAGATGAGACCAAAGTCTATATATGAAATTCACTGTTTTTTTTTGGGGGGGGGGGGTTCAAGACAGGGTTTCTCTGTAGCTTTGGTGCCTGTCCTGGAACTAGCTCTCGTAGACCAGGCTGGTCTCGAACTCACAGAGATCCACCTGCCTCTGCCTCCCGATTGCTGGGATTAAAGGCGTGTGCCACCACCGCCCTGCGTCACTGATGTTTTATATATACCTTACATGCACTTTGCTCACCTATACATTAAACAAACATATATTGCAGTTGATGGGGCCAGGAGGCCTTTCATCCTTTGAGGGTGCTTAGAAAACCATGCAGTATGTTTGTATTTTATCCTGTGAGATCAGGCGTGAGACTGCCCATCTAAGGTGCTCTATCAGCTCAGACGTTTGATTTTAGGCAATGACTTTGATACAGAACTCCATCTGTATAACTGAATTGTTGTATTTGTCCTCTGTGACACTTAACCTGCCACTGATGTTTTCACAAACACCAAGGTCACTCCTCCTCTGAAGTATAATACATTGAAACCAGAGCACACTCTATGCAGGTGCTCTACCACTAAGTTACTTCCCCAGCCTGACAGAGTTCTTAAATTTTGTTTTGTTTTGTTTGAGACAAGGTTTCTCTGTTTAACCCTTATCTGGAACTTGTTCTGTAGACCCTGCTGCCCTTAAACTCAGAGATCCGCCTGCCTCTGCCTCCTGAGTGCTGGGATGAAAGGTGTGTGCCACCTGGCTCAGTCACTTAATTTTGAAAATGAGTATGCGCACACATGCCATAGTGAGGATATGGTTTCAGAAGAAAGCTTCTGCAAAGTCAGCTCTTTCCACCATTACATGGGTTCTAGACAGGAACTTGGGTCATCAGGCTTCAAAGCAAATGCCTTTACCTGCTGACACCTCCCTAGCCCAAGAGTTCTTTCTCTTAAAGGCTCAATAATATACCGGTGTATGCATGTCCACATTTCGTATCCATTCATCTGTCAATGGGCATTTAGGTCGCCTCCATGTTTTCACCACCGTGAACAGTGTTGCAATCAACATGGGAGTGAAATTAGCTCTAAGACCATGGCTTTCAGTGCTTTGTGTGTATGCTCAGAAATGAGTGTGGGGTCACGTGGTAGTTATGTTTTTGATGTTTTAAAGAAACTCCATACTGTTTTCCATAAAGGCTGTAGAATTCACATCCAACAGTGTACAAGGAACCCTTTTTTCTTTTCCCTACACCTTTGTATTTACCCCTCCCCCAACACACTTGCGGCGCTACCTCAAGTGGCTTTGACTTGCATTTCCCTGATGATATCTTAGTTGTATTTCCTGTTGCATTGATAGCACACTCTGACAAAAGCAACTGGAGGGCGAAATGGCTTTTGTGGCTCACAGTTCAAGGTTACAGTAAATCTCTTTAGGTTAGTCAAGATGGCAGGAACTTGAAGCAGTTAGTCAGATTATCATCCCTAGTCAATAGCAGGAAGTGCTTGTGTTCAGCTGGCTTTCTCCGAAAATATAATGCAAGATCCCTTGTCCAGGGAACCGTGTCACCCACAGTGAGCAAGTTTTCCCACTAATCAAGACCATCCCCAACAGACATGCCCACAGTCAAAATCTGGACCATCTCTTATGACTCCCTTCCCACAGGCTTCTAGATTATCTCATTGACAAACCAAGCATCACAGCCAGTGATATTTATCTTTCCATTCCTCTGCTGATGCGTCAGATGTCTTTGTTCACACACTTTCTACTCAGCTACTCTGTGTAACGTCTGGTCACAGGGGCTGACTTCAGGGCACTTGCTACTCTTCCAGAGAACCCAGGTTTGATTCCCAGCACCTACATAGGCGCTTACAGCTGTCTCTAACTCCAGTTTCAGGGGATCTGGTGTCCTCTCTGACCTCAGTGAGCCCTGCATGCATGTGGTACACACACATATGCAGACAAAATACCCATCATATTAATAAAACAAAAATAATTTCCATCTTCAGTAAATAGTATTGGTACTTCACTGTCGAGTTGCATCAGCTTTTTATTAAAGTCTTTCATTTTACTGTCTCCTGTGCTGTTTAGGTTCTAGTCTGATGTGATTACACTTAATTTTTATTTTGTTAACTGTGCTTTTGGTACCGTACCCAAGAAATTCTGTCAAAAACAATGTCAAGAAATTTTTTGCCTTAGTCTACTTCAATAGTTTCAGATCTTATATTCCTATGTTTTTGAATATTTTATTAATTCTCTGAAAATTCTTAGTGTATTTTGGCAATTGCTATCCCACTTCCCCCTCATCCACCCACTGCCCTACCCACAACTTTGCCTTTTTGAAATTTAAAACCTATTAAGCCCAATTTAAGCTGTTCACATACTTCTGGTTGTGGGGGCATCCACTGGAGTGTGCTTGACTCGCTAGGGCCTGTACCCTTAATGAAAACCAAAATTCTCACACAGAAGCCGTCAACTGCCTACAGTTCTTCAGAGAGGGTGGGAACGTGCATTCAGTGAGGTCAGGTCCTGTGTTATGACTTTGCACGTGGATTTCCATCTTCCAAGCATGGTTTACTGAAGACAGTCTTTCCCCCTTGCATATTCTCGAGAGAAGATCAGTTAACTATATATAGGCACATTTATTTTTGAGTTCTCCATTACTTGGAGTTTACACAGTATATTATTTTGGTTACTGTAGCTCTGTAACATTTTGTAAAATTAGGGAGTACAATGCTTCTAGCTTTTATTCTTGCCCAAAACTGCCTTGACTACTCAGGGTGTTTGTGGTACTATAGATTTTTAAATGTCACTGGGGTTAGGCTAGGGATTTCATTAAATTTGTTTGGGGATTATTAAGGTTTTGATAGCATTAACTACTGGTGAACATAAGATATCTTTCCAGTTATTTGTTTGTAGGCTGAAGATGTAGCCCAGTGACTCCAAAATGGCACCTGCTATATGGTTCTAAGACACCAAATATCCAGAAAAGAAAACAACTCTACAGCATAGATACTAGCCGTTTCAAGATTGTGGAAAGTGGGCAATGGGAAGACAGTTTCACTTTGGCTAGAAAGGTTGGGAACTAGATGACAGGGTTGCACAACCCAGGAAACACAGTATGTGCTATTTCCATGTTTCCACTGCTCACCTTAAAAAGCTTAATTTCCTGTTGTATGGTCCCACCTTAAAAAATTTTAAGGCCAGGGCTACACATAGAAACTCCATCTCAAAGACCAAACAACAACAACAAAAAAGTAAGACACTCTGTGTATGTGCAGGTATGTGCAAGTGGTACAAGTGCTCTTGGAGGATGGAGACATAGGATCCCCTGGAGCTGGAGGTAACAGGCAACTCTAAACCACCCCCACATGTGACAGAAACAGAACTCAGGTCCTCTGGAGAGCAGCTTATGTGCTGGACCACTAGCAAGCCATTTCTTCAGTCTTCACCTTAAATTTTCAGTGCCACTCGTTGATGTATAAGACAAGAGTTGAGCTTGCGGAGTGTACCCCAAAATAACGATGCATCACTGTCAAAAGATTATTGCTTCATTGTTCCTGGTTCATATCTCAGAGTGATGAAGGAGCACACCTACTTAACTGTCAAATTCAAATGCTCACACATACATATATATATATTCTTATATTCATAGGGTGAAAACCTTACAAGGTCTTCTGTAAAACACTGAAAAGATGCAGAGGGGAAGAAATAACACAAGGTATTCAGTTTTAATATAAATTAAAAAAAACCCCACAAAGCAATATAATGCTTCTCAATGTCATTGAACTGTACCCACAAGGTAAATGATCTACTGAACTTTTTAGTGCATCACTAGCCTTTACCCAAACTCAAAGCAGGTATAAGTGAACTTATGGCCCACATCTATCCAATATCCTTTGCAAAAAAGTTATACTGGCTCACAAACAGGCTCAGTATTTACATACTCTCCACTGCAGTTTCCATGCTATAAGCCACATAGACCTCAATATTTGCTGTGCTTCTTGATTGCTCACCACTACTCAAAGGCTTGTTTTGTGTATCTGAATTGTTAGCTCCTGACTGGGAAGGGGGGCAGGTTATAGAAGGATGAACAGTACTTTATTACCAAGTACAAGGCTCTTTGTCATTACCTTCCCTCCCTGTTTTACTTTCTCCACAAAGAAGAGTTCAGCACCAGTCCCTTCTTAGCCAGGGCAAGCACCAACAGTTCACTCACCAGTGGCTTCGAATACTACCACTCTGTGTATGAGACAGAAGTGCAAACTCTACAAGGCTTAAGGGGTGGGGTAGAGCTTTACTTTGATTCTAAGGGTTTTGTACACCAGAGTTTTATAGCATAGGGAAATAGGTTTGACAAGATACTTAGTGCTACTGAGAAAGTGGTCTTCATATAGACAAAAACTTCCTTCTGTGTCCTGGCTTTTCTATAGGTTTATGTTATTTCAAAGCAATTTCCTAAAGATTTGTTCAACTTGTCTAAGAAGCAAGAAAGATGAAAATATTCTCTTCAAATATTCAAGAAAACAATTCTATTATATGTTTTTTCTATTTAACTTCTTTTAAGTTGATGAGACGACAGTGTATTACACTACAGTTTCTCATGATGTGAAGGAATGACTCTAATGATTAGCAGTGCATCCCTTGTGTTCAGTTCTCGCTGTGTCAGGACAGCACATGGAGTGGAGCCTGCTGTACAAAGGACTACCGCATGTGACGCGCGTAACAGCACCAAACACAGGCTGACCAAGCAGGGATCTGAAAATAAAATTATCCAAAGACAGGTTTTTATTGTAAATACTTATTCAAAAAACTACTATATACAACAGAATTCTAACAGGCGTTGAAAACATTAAACATTCATGAAACAGTTTAAGAATTCAAAGCACATTTTAAGAAGTAAAAATGCAGCATTTAAAATAAAAATTTATTAGTACGTCAAAGCAAATTATTGTTTGCTGTATTCATTTCTATATCTTAAAAATCAATTTAGTAGCTGACTTAGGGATAAATCAGGCTACTTTCCGCATCCAATTTTTTTTTTTTTAATCTGCTTTAGGATCGCATTTGAATTTCTACTTTTAAAATTAAGGAGTGCATGCCAAGGCATGTTTTCAGTTCAATGCTTTCTCCTACACCATACCATACTGGTTTGGCTTCCAGGCCATTTTATGGGTCTACTGCCAAAAATCATTGAAACAATATTAAAAGCATAATAGCTACAAGAGTTTCAATAACAGATTTCTACTTTATACAACTAGCCCAGGGGGCAAGGTAGGGTTCTGCAGAGCTTATACACTGACTAAAAGCACAAATATAAACTTTATTTTTATAAGTTCACTTTCACTGAAAGTTTGTTTTATAAAGGTAAGCTGACAGCCTGGCAGGCTAATACTTGTATGGAGGTGCACAGTTCCTAAAATTCTGTTTGCATGCTTCTGACAGACTGGAATGTTATATTAAATCCAAACTTGAGTTTATGTTCATCCAAATTCTCAACAGGTCAATTTAGCACTCTAGGCATGCTTCATTACCAGGGTCACATTAAAAAATAAAGCCTTCATTAACAGTAACAATTGATAGGCGGTTTAAAAGTATTTCCAAAAAATGCATGGTTTCAAATCTCTTCCTTTAAGTTTATTAAAAGGAATATACAGGTGATAAGAATTTTAAGTTCAGGACTAATGAAAGTTTGAAAAGTTTGATTAACATAACTAATATTCTTATAATAATTTCATATTGGTGAACAAGATTTCTTGAAAAGTGCTAAGAGACCTTTGGATGGCAAACTTAGTTTTCACTAAAGTTCTGCTCAGGTTTTTAAAAAGTTGGAAATTCATACTAACCATGCTATTACTGGCAAACTGACGTAACAAGATAGAACATACAGGTGAAGTGTATGAAGGACCTCCCTCAGATCTCTCACTGCTGACCTCTGCCACGGCACTACCGTGCTCACCGGACAGCACTGCTCTAAGTGCTTTCTGCTGGGAACTAAACTTGGAATGACTACATTGCTTCAGCTTCTTTCTTTCCATCTTCCAGGTCTACTGCTGTCTCTGCTCTACTTCCTCCAGGACTGCTACCCGTTTGATCAGATATCGTGTCGTTGATACTGGCTGAAGAACCATCCCCCTTATGAAGAATCTCCGTGGCTTCATATTCAAGTACCTCCGATGGAGTTAAAGGTTCCAAACGAACACTGCCTTGCTCACTAGCATCAGAACTCACAGTTTCAGGTTCGTCTCTTTGCCGTAGAAACTGATCAATGCCAACACCCCCCGACACTAACTGCAAATCCTGTGCAGACTCTGAAGAAAACTCAGCTGCAGGGGAGTCATGCTCCTCACTCTGATTACATGAATCTGTATTTTCTGAACTCTGGTGTGCCTTCGGCTCCATTTCCTCACAGGTGTGCTGTGTCTGTTCTTCCTTTTCCATATTATCAGTTCCAGCATCTGAATCGTGACTGAAGATATTCTTTGAACTGCTTTCCTGTTCTGTATCTGAAACTGTTTTGTTTCCTGTACAGTCTACTACTGCTGCAGCTTCACATACACTTGCATCACGCCCAACGTCTTCTTCTGATGAAGGAGCTTTATCCTGCTTACTGAAAAACAAAGCTGTTTATTATCCATTCAAATAAAGCAATATAACTCAAAGCTATCAAAACCTAAGCAAACTCTAAGAAGTAAAACAACTTAAAGAGACTTGCCTGCCCAAACAGATAGTCCTGGCTATTCTTTCACAACTTGGGAGGGAGCAGTTTGCTAGCAAAACTAAGAAATGCTGAAGGCACAAATCAAAAGGAACTTGGAACCTGAGTGTCTACCAGCTGCCTTTGTCATAGCTGTGACTGTTGCTGTCTGGTCAAAGCTCTGCCTGTGTCCAGGTCAAATTTAAATGTCCCTAATAGTATGTAAAAGTATCTAACATAATGAATCTATGGAAAAGTTAATTTCTTTTGTTTTATATATTCTTTGCTTTCCTATACAAAATGAAGTGTCTTTCCTATATAAAAATCAAATCATCACTCACAAACATTTTCCTGATTTTCAATAACTTCATATACTTGAAAACATGCAAAGAATACATACATGCATGAATACATGTCTATCTACATACATATTTTGGTATGTTTTCTCGGAGATTGGTGTGTAAACTGGAATAATTCAATGAACCATAAAATGGTAGCTACAGCTTTGTGATAAGGACGATTGTTATGGAATATTATTTGAAGATGTACTATATTTGTTTATGCTTTGGAACATTTGTTTAAAGATGCAAAGATGTGTTGTATTCTTTTATGTTGGATTTGTTTAACTCTGTGGTGTTACTGTGCCTGCCTAAAACACCTGAATGGTCTAATAAAGAGATGAATGGCCAATAGCGAGTCAGGAGAAAGGGTAGGTGGGGCTGGCAGGCAGAGAGAATAAAAAAGGAGGAAAAATCTGGGGAAAAAGACCAAGAAGTAAAAGAAAGAGAAGGAAAAGAGGACATCAGGGGCCAGTCACCCAGCTACACAGCAAGAAGTTAAGAAAAGTATACAGAAATAGAAAAAGATAAAAGCCCAAAGGCAAAGGTAAATGGAATAATTTAAGAAAAGCTGGCAAGAAACAAGCCAAGCTAAGGCCGGCATTCAAAAGTAAAAATAAGACTCTATGTGATTTATCTGAGAGCTGAGTGGCAGGCCCTCAGAGAGTAAAGAGTAAAAAACAACCAATTGCAGATGATTACTTTAATAAAAGTGAATCACCACACATTCCTGTTTATAGTAATTGAACTATCTGGAATTTAGACTCTTTCTCAATGTGCTAAGTGTCTACCCCAGTGAGGATCTCAGGTGTCATCTATTATGAAACCACTGAGCATAAAAGATAGTTTCTTTACAATTTACTTTATTCTATCGATCTGCATTTAGACTGATCTCAGGGGGCAATTCTCTTAGTTTCCAAACAACACCCCACTGAGATTTTCAACTAAATATTGATTAAATGAAAAAATTTCATTTGGAAAATGGTCGACCATGAAAGCTAGCTTAGTAAACATTTGCTGTTCTCCAGGAAAGTCTCATTTGTGTTGCTACGGTGAAGGATTTTTTCTGTCCACATATCATGCAATTATATGCTATTAGTTTCAGGAAGATTCTGACCTTTATATCCAACCATCTCAATTAAAACCCAATTAACCGCTCTGAGCTCATTTTCTTATATTCACTAGTCATAGATAAAACCCACCCTTTTCCTCTTTTCATATCTGTAAAATTAATTTTTTGTTCAGATTATATGGGACAGACTATAATTCACAGAAAGTCTGAGTAATGTATACATGATGCATTTATTTCCCTAACTGCATAGACATTTTGTTTAACTTGTTTGCTCAGAACTTTAGAACAAAAGGGTAAGGAGATTAGATCATTTTACAAGTGAAAGTGCAAACACCTTCATGAGGCTTTTACTCAACATTTTACTTTTTTGGGAGAATGATTATTCACGACAGATTAACAAGTAGCCTACTATAAAATATAAAGATAGAAATGAAAAAACAATATAATCTAACTGTCTAACTCATAATCTGTAGTATCTTATGACTGTTTTCATGTAATAGACAATCATTTAATAGATATATCTAAAGGTTAACATTTTACTTACAATAAATACTTTAAATATTTAATTAAGATATCACAGACACTTTAAAGATTTAAAGATTTTAAAATGTCTTGCTAAGTTTGAAATTTCAATTAAGTCATTACGAAAGCTGTATCATATACAAAAATTCAAATAACTCTTTGCCAGATGTCAGTGAAAGTATTAATTTATTTCAGTAAACTTGATCAAGAGACTCATTTGTCCCTTATTCTTACCCTTCAGAATGTGATGTTCCTGTTTCTCCTTCAGCTGTATTATGTCTTGCTGTTTCCTGAAACAATAACACTTTTACATTCATGGCTAAACTTAAGTAGCATCATAATACTAAACATCCTGGATAGGAGGAACTTGTATGTACATGTACAAGCTAAAAAACTAAAGGAACAGAAAATAACTTTCTGATCTTAAGCATACACTACAGCATTTTTAGAATAGATAATAAGCAATTTTTTTTCAAATTCATAACAATTTCAGTATACCAAAAAGTTTTGAGCAAAGTCAAGAAACAGAATACAATTTTATTAAGAGCTATTTGCTTTCCAGTTAAATGTAGTGGTGCACATCTTTAATCCCAGCATGGGGGAGGCAGAGGCAGGAGGATCTCTGTCAGGTCAGGCTGACAGAGATCACCTGGTCTACAGAGCGAGGTCGAAGTCACTAAAGACTGTATAGTGAGATGTTGCCTATTTTCCTCACCAAGTTTTTTAAATGTGGACCATAGTTACTTGGGCAGAAAACTAGATGAAACCTGAATATAAATAACAAGATGATGCCCCCCCCCCGAATCTTACATGACATTTTTATTTCATATTTAAGAATTATAAAAATTTTGATAATTTTACTGTCAAGTCAAAATTGAAGAAATATTTTGCTTATTTCAAATGCTGAGGAAGGAATACTAAAAAACCTCGGTATACTGGAAGCTGCTCGGCATTCTCTAACATCCACCACTTTCCAAGCACATATGCTGTGTGGAGTGTATTAAGAACTTTAATTTCATTTAGCCCATAGTTGAGATCACAAAGGATATCTGTACAAATGAGAAGTAACTGGAGGAAGCAGAACATCCAAGCGATACAGCAAGGTGCTGATGAAAGTCTAGGTCTTGCTCTAAACCCCATGCAGACTGACTGTGACATGAACAGCAGCGTAACTAGTCACACACAATTAAGTTCTTATTCTCCCCTAATTCTGATGAACAGAGCCAAGAAATAATAGATCTTCACTCATAAAAACAAACAGACGTGTATTTCAAAACTGTCTTTAGAAGACGGAACGTGGCTGAAGTAGTGGAAAAGACTTAGGATGGTAGAGGTGACAGGAGACGTCTGAAGCGGGCAGTGCAAGAAGAGTCACTGTGGACAGAACCTCATCTAATGCTGCGCAGAGACCCACAGTCAGCTCTCTGAACCACCTAGTCAGAACTTAGGAGTACCAGGAGCAGCACAGGCCAACATGAGGCACTGAGAAAAACAAACAAAAATACAAATAAAAAACAGATAGATCTGAATTTCTCTTTGTAGAAAATAATCAGTCCCAAAGAAACATTTCCCATAACACTGTGGGAAAAATCTCTTTATAGAGTCCCTCAGCCCCAGCACAGCACACCTGACTTCACTTCAACAAAGTCTAAACAATATCCATGCATAGTGTGGAGATCATATGCACACAAACTCACATTAAAATTTCTATCAGCGGGTCTAAAAGTGTGATTCACAGATACCCAGGGACTCCATATGACTTTTAGGAAATAAGTTATAACTCTCAGTATAACATAAGGAGTGAGGAATAAAAATACTGGCACCATAACACAAACCAAGACAAAAGCAAAGAACGGTACCAGAAGTCACTGTATTCTCCACTACCACACACGCATAAGCAGAACTAACTTACTATTATTATAATACTATTATTATTACAATGCTGAGGGGCAACACATGGCATTGTAGATTATAGGGTGGTGCTCTACTGAGCTATAGCCCACAGCCTTCTTAGGTTTCAATCTCTGAACTCATGTCTCAATGTTCTGTGTATGTGTTTAAAGCACCAGGGTCCACGACTGAGTTGTGGATTGAATACAGGCTTTCCCCCATAGAAAATCAGTTTTGCTTTTTGTTTGTTTTGTTTTTTTTTGAGACAAGGTTTCTCTGTGTAACAGTCCTGACTGTCCTCGCATTTGCTTTGTAGATCAGGCTGGCCTCGAATTCCCTGAAATTTGCCTGCCTCTGCCTCCCAAATGCTGGCATTAAAGGTGTGCGCCACCACCACCCAGATATCACTTTTGTTTTGAATGAAAGCCAAACTATGCATATTTTGATTTTGGTATTCAGTAGATACTTTTATAGTAAAGTTTGAGTTTGTCATATGAAGGAGAAAAAAATCATGTATTTACTGCTAGACATAAAAAAACAAGCAAAAACCTCCTACTTCTGGAAAACTTTGTGTATCACAAATAAACTTAGTGCTGGTATTAATGAATAAGACTGACATTATACAATGTAGCACGTCAACATTCTGTAGGTCTAACTCAGAGAACAAAAAATTTTCCAATCAGCAGTACAAAATTTACCCATAGATAAAAGATCTATTCAAAATATAATAGAGGATATCAGGACTAAAAATGGCAGTGTTCTTAGAAGCAACCTACATGTGACTTTCTTCTTTTCATTATAAGATAATTTTATAAACTCTGTTGGTTATGATGGCTTGGACATAATTTTGACTCCATAAATGACAAGTAGATTTTATTCTAGAGAGAGAAGGAGGCAAAACATTAGGAATTAAAGATGGATAACTGTAGTGCTGGTGACACAAAAAGGCTACATAAATGACAGCAGCCAACATGCCCCAGTGCTAGCACATCCCTCAGGGAAGAGAGCAGAAGCTATATCCACAAAGCCAGGCAGGCAGACAGGCATCTTGTTAAAGACAGGTTGGCCTACTCACAGGGTAAGCCCACAATTCTCACAGGCATTAGTAGGATACAAACTCCTATGTGGCAGACCAGCAGTAAATGGAGAAGAAATCCATTCACTACACCCCATACTGCATGACAATAGAGTCATCTTGAGAGGGAACCTACTTTTTGGGCCTGAACTAGTCTGAGGACCTAAAACAATGGACAATCAATCACAAGTCAGGGTGAGTGGAGACACTACCACAGACAAGAGGATGGACGGTGGACATGTTAAGCAGTTTAGGCAGCAGGCAGCTCATGTTAGGAAGGGCCAAAGGTCAGAGACCCCCCCACCAATATTACAAGCTTGGGAACCTGCAATTACTGGGGAGGTGATAGTCCTCCGCCTGTGGCTGGCAGACTGCTCAGACTCTAGAGATGCCTCCTTGCTATATGATCTAGGAAGAATGAGAGACTTGAAGTTTCCTTTCCCATTCCCAGGGTGGTCCACTGCTACACAGGCTCTTAAACTGTTGGGTTCTCTCAGATCTCTTCAGCACAGGTCAGTTTGATTGTCTCCTCTACTCTTTAATGCCCTTGAAAGGGCTCCTCTGACATGGATGCTCCTCACCCAAGGGTACACAGAGCTGGGAAATCTCTGGAGCAAGTAAGAACCTGCCTAGCCTTTAGTCCACAAGGCCAAGACAGTGCGAGCAGTGGTTCCTCATGAACAAAGAAAGGAAGCTTCCAAGGAGAATGACGCACGGCGCAACAATGGGCTCAGGACAGAGCAGTGGAAAAGAGAAGGGACTCCTGCCCATACCACAGCTGCCGTCTGCAGAGTCAGAGGATCCAGAAGGAAGGCTCGAAAATTCTTCATTCTTTAAAAAACTTGTCTTTATTGTACTCTATTGTTCTATTTTTCATTCTTCTCTCATAGCCACTTAATTGTATTCATCTTTACTTTTTGCTGTGTAATCAGATTCTCTTATTTTGTGCTCTTTTTGCTTTTATTTATATTATTCCATCATTTGGTATAGGAGTTCCTTCTGTTTATGTGTTGCTTTCATTGGTTAATCAATAAAGAAATTGCTTGGTATGATAGGGCAGAACTTAGGTAGGTGGAGAAGACAGAACTGAATTCTGGGAGGAAGAAAGCTGAGTCTGAGAGCTGCTATGAAAACACCAGGACAGACATGCTAAATCTTTCCTGGTAAGCCACGACCTTGTAGTAAACAGATTATTAGAAATGGGTTAAATCAAGATGTGAGAATTAGCCAATAAGAGGCTAGAGATAATGGGCCAGGCAATGTTTAAATGAATACAGTTTCTGTGTGATTATTTCGGGTGTAAGCTAGCTGGGTGGCTGGGACGAAAAGCAGGCCCTCCCTCCATCAACAATCATTTTTTTCTTTAACTTAAGCCTACTGCTTAAGTAAAAGGTAAATTTTATTTACACTATTACATGTCCACTTTTTAAAAATTAACCCTTTACTTGCCTGAGTCTTTTACTTCATTTGTTTATTCTTATTAACTGACTATAATTTCTAACTTCAAGGCCTACTCAATACTTACCCATGTGTATGTGCATGCATGTGTATACCATGATGCATGTGTTGAAGTCAAGAGGACAATTTGCAGGAGTCTGACCAAGGACAAAACTCAGGTTATTTGTGCTTGGTGGCAAGCACCTTTACCTCCTAAGCCACCTTGCTGGTCTGTGCCATTTTATTTTCTATTAGTTAACTGGTGGCATAGTATTTGGCTTTAATTAATCTAAATTATATTTTCAGGCCTGGTTTTGTTTGCTGTTAAGGCAGTTTGTTTTCTTTTCTTGGAGTAGTACTACATACTGAGCCTTCAAAGAGAAGGCTGCTTACTTCCAAGTAAAACGGAGAAAGACACCCATCCCAATGGATACACAATCCACAACTGAGAAACACAAGAAACATTAAAGAGCAAAGCAACATTAGAAATGCAAAACATAATAAAATAAGAAACACAATGCGACTTATCACAAATAGACTAGATCCAGCAGAGGAAAGAATAGAAGGGGTGAAAAACAAGACTTAGGAAATTAATATCATTAGGAAATTAATATCATTAATCATTCAGTCAGATATCATTAAGAAAGAAAATGAACAAACAAAAAAGATAAAAAGCTTTATCACAATTTTCAGTAACTCTGGGACATGAACAAAAGACCAAACCTAAGAATCCATAGGTTAGAAGTAACTGAGATATAAACAAAAGACAGAAAACTAGTCAATGAATTTATAGCAGAAAAAGCCACAACTGGAACATTTAAGTATAAGACAAGTTTAGAATTCCAACAGACAAGACCAGAAAAAAAAAAAAAAACTTTGTCACATTATATTTGTAGTTGAAATGCCTTCACTACAAAACACATAAATAACATTAAATGGCTACTAAGAGAAAAATCAACTAACAAGGTTAAACACACAAGAATCTCTCAGTAGAAATTCTGAAAGTCAGGAAAGCATGACACATTATTATGCTAACCCTGAGAAAAAAAATGACTGCTAGCAAAGATTACCATGCCTAACAAAGTTATTGCATAAAATTAATAGGGGTAACAAGACCCTCCAAGAAATTCACATGCTCAGCAGTCAAGAGAGCTTGCTGTTCTAGCAGGACTGGGGTTCTGATTGCAGCACCCACAATGAGTGCCTCTAAGTACTTAAATGCCTCTAAGTAGCTCCATGGATTCTGAATCTGCCTTCTGGCCTCTGTGGGTATCCAAGCATGTGAGTACACACAGACACAAACACACATAAATAAAATAAAACATGATAAAACATTCAATATGCATATATAATTTAAGCATATTTAAGAAATATGATTTGTATATTTCAAAAGTGACTTCCCTGACACCAAAAGCAAGGAAATCAAATAAAATTTAAGAGTTTGATGATTTATTCGAATTAAATATGAATGGTAGCAGGATTGGATTGATAATGTTTCTTCATATTTAGACCTTCACATGTTTGGAAAGGAAAGGAACAAATCCTGTTGCTCTTGAAGGACAGGGACTAACCATAGCTATGGAAAAGAAGAAAAGAAATCCTAATCCTCAAGGCCTCAAGACCCAGAGTTAATTTAAAAGTCATCTCTCCAGCCCCAAAACTACTTCTAGATGATCAGAAAGATCCAGACTGTCTAGCAAAAGATGCTTACATGATGACTCTAGGTGTCTATCCATACTGAAAACATAATCTTCATGCAAGATACTTTTATTCTAAAAATGTTATATGCTCTTGCCAATTTAAATGTTCCAAAATATTAACTCATCTGGAAATACTAATTTCTCATGGTGTCAAATGCCTGAGGTTCTCCTGATGCTGGGATTCCACTCACAAATTTCTCACCATCACTTTACAGTTAAGCTAAGCAATAGACAAATCAAAATAGATGATCTCTTTGTCAAAACAGAAACATCTTACAATTTACTTTAAATGAGACATTTTCAGTCTCAATTATTTTCATCCTACTAACAGCAATAATTGTTACTTATATTCATTTGCAGTTGAAGTTTTTTAAAAACTGTGGCAATAATTCTTTCAAATGAAAAAATTATGAAGTTATAAAATAAAACAAACTTTACCTTAGACACAGATTCTTGTCCCTTAGTGGGAGCTTCAGTTTTTAATCTTAAAAACAAAATAAGTATTGATTATTTTATATTATACTTACAATTAGAAAATATGAAATTGGTTTTTGGCATGCTAAATTAATATGTAAAATCTAAAGCAATGTACAGTCTAGTAGAATGAATGACGCTGTAAATACTTAATGTAAAAATAAAATACTTAGAACAAACAACAGGCTGAATAGGTATGCAAAGTAAATGAATGACATGTACTTCAGGATCAGACCCTGGCTAGGGGTAGAGTGCCTGCCAAGCCTTATGTGAGGCCCTTGGTGTTATCCCCAAAACAAGAAAAAAATACATGTATTTAGACATCTCTTCAGGAACAACAGAATTTAAGAAACTGTCTCTCTGATAAGTATGGTTACAAAAAGAAAGAAAATAAAATATTAGTAAAACAATTTCCAAAAAATAAGAATGAAAAACAAGCAAAAGACCTGGATGTGCAATTTGCACTAACGTTTACTGATCTTAGGATATAAAAAGTGAGAGATGATTTTGATTTGTTGAAAAACTCAATATGACAAACCTACTGCAATATATATTAATTACAATAACTTACTCTGAAGGCAGTAAAAAACAGTCAAAGAAAAATAATTTTGATGGTAAATACTCACAAAACTGCTATTCAAGACACATTAAAAAAATTCTTGAGTGCCAAAAACATTTTAACATTCTAATTTTAACAATGACATGTGTTATTTCTATCATCTTTTTTAAAAAATTAACTTATTGGTAGGCTGAGGCAGGCAGATCTTTGTGAGTTCAAGGCCAGCCTGCTCTACAGAACAAGTTCCCGGACAACCAGTGCACCACAAAGAAAGCTTGCTCGAAAACAAACAAACAAAATCAACTTAATATAAATTAAGTTTTTCTTAAGGACCTTTGTTTCAAAAACTTGAGAACACTGAATTTGACTTTAAAATAAGTAGGGTACCTGACTGACCTGAAATATATTATTAAGAGTTAACTGATTTGTAATTTTAAAAAGACTAGGTACATACAATGAATAATATACTAAAGCTATTGTGAACAATTTCATGTGTAAACATGAAAATATCTAACAGAACTATCAACTACCCTAATGACCTTTGCCATGGTTAGTCAATGGAACATGGAGTTAGCATACACCCTCCTTTGTAAGGATGCAAGTTAAAAACCATGGTATATGGAGATAGCTACAGTTAAGTGCAAAGAATCTGCTTCAGATACACAAATTTCTGCATTTAGTCCATAGTACAAAAAAGAGAAAGTTGTAATAGTTTTCCTAGATATTAGTAGCGAAGTATAGAAATTACTTATCTATATTGTATTTATTAAGTAAAATTGTAACAAAATGGATAAAGAACTTTTATGTACCACCATGTTAGAAGTATATTATAACAAATTATAATTAGCTTAAACTTGAAAAAAAAGTTGCAAAACAAACTTGAAAAACTTAAATTTCTATTGTTTTTTGGGGTTAATAATTGTTTTAAATACTTAAATGTGAGCAACAACATGCATAAAGACATTGTGTAAATTATATATAGTATTAACTCATTGTTTTAATGAAGTACATAGGAAAATATAAAGTTTTATGAAAACTATATAAAGATAAGAAAATGAAACAGTTGCCTGAAAAAAGCAAAAATTTATATTTATGAAGTTTTGAAATTAAATATATCTATTGTAACTGGTTTCCATTTCTAAGCATTTAAACACCTTAAATTCAGTCTGAAAAACTTAATCTGCTCAGAGAATATTTAAAAATATTAAGGTTTTTTCCATTTTACACTATTATTGAAAATGCTAGCAAATATCGTTAATCACCTTGACAGGTCTCTAGCATTATACTAGGTGAAAATGAGTCCTCTCATAACTTTTGCAACAAAGGCTGGTGAAAGACTCACTATTCATTTTACTAGCTAAGAGACGACGAGGGCAGAAACAAGAAGTTACTGAAATAACTGGCACTAAGAGGCCTATTATCTCAGTCTTGCTTTGTACCTTTACCAAACTAGCTGTGGTCTCTTTACAGGACAAAATTGCAACAATTATTAGGATTCAGAAAAGAACTCTAAAATAAATTAGAAATGTACACTGTAAATTTCATCACTATAAACTTATCAATGAAAATACACTATAATTTTACAACAAAATACTTTAAGATTCATAAAATTAAATATACATACTAACATATTATTCACATTTATAGAAAAAGAATTATACCTAAATAAATACATTAAAGATACGTGCTGAAATAGTTGTAATTTGAAATGTAGTCATTTTCCTAAGCTCAAAGTTCTGAGCTAATGACCGGCTGCTAGGCAATCACATGGCTCAGATGTGAATGTGTTATGTTTTTAGAGAATGTAGTACAGTGTTTAAAAAAAAAAATTAAGCCTTCACTACAAGGAACAGAAGCACTGATTTCATTATTAGTAACCAGATTTGCAAATAAGTAATTTTTATTCTCCATGGAAACACTCTGAAATAGATCTCGTAATTTCTACAGGTTAACCCCCTTTCTCTATTTTCTGCAGATAGGGTGCTCAACACAAGGGTACACACGAAGCGAATATTCTGGCTCAACTTACAGCATTACGCTCTTCCGAGATTTCATTCATATTATAAATATGCCACGAGGGAAGGGAGAACCCACATCGACAAAAACACCCAGGTTCATTCTAGCTGTGTCACACGCTTTGTTAAAACTCAATACTAGCCGGGTGGTGGTGGCGCACGCCTTTAATCCCAGTACTTGGGAGGCAGAGGCAGGCAGATCTCTGTGAGTTCGAGACCAGCCTGGTCTACAGAGCTAGTTCCAAGACAGGCTCCAAAGCCACAGAGAAACCCTGTCTCGAAAAACCAAAAAACTCAATACTTTTATGCTAGTTTTATAAAATGTAAATTTCAACGTGAGGATTTTTGCTAAAAGAGGGCTGTGGCTCAGCAGAAAGATGCTTCTGCCCAAGCAAGAGAGAACTGAACTCAGACTCCCAGTACTATGTTAAAAGCAAAGAAAGATTGATAGTAAAGTGAACCAAGTCAGTCAGGACTAAATGGGACAGAAGCAGACTATGGAATAACAGGGAAACACTATCAGAACATCTTTCTGACCATTTTCTCTAAGATGTGTCAACAAACAGATGTATGAACTAGATGTCTTAACATGACATCTACCATCTTGTGCAGAAACCTGTGTGGTGCTAAGGGTTCTGGTCACAAGAAACAGTCTCTCCTCTTGAGGCCATTGTCAAGGAAACTACTGAAACAAATACTTTGAAAAATGCAAAGTTTTAGTTAGAAAAGAAATATCTATGTGATATACTGCTTCTAGCAAAGCAGAAGACCAATTCAAAAGAGAGGGGGGAAAATAAAAGTAACATAAAACAAGACACCAATGACATAACTCAAACAGTGAGAGAGAAACATAGGACAGAACAGAAATAAAAGAGTAGTTAAAGGGCAAAATCGAAGAAACAGCAGAGGTTACTCACTTCAGGGAACAATACCATGATGGTTAAGTGTATACACTAAACCTAAGATTTGGGGATCCAATAAGTAAATTGGAAACAACAGAATTTAAGTCAACCAAGACAAAGGTATACCAAGAGTAAGAAATACAACCTAGCACAAATGTCTGCCTGCCTTGACTAATCAGAACAATGATAGAGGCATTAACTAAGATAAGAAATTCAGAGGGTAGGAGTCATTTCTGCCAAAGATAAATTCAGTTTTTGGCACAAAGATATGATGCCTACAGAACATCCACATGCTGGCACCAATCACTACCAAGGTTATTTCTATCCAGGTAACTTCAAAATCAACACCCAGAGCAAGATGTCTCCATTTTTCTTAGTTTTCCAATCACCTGATAATTCAAATTAAAAATATAGAATATTATCCTGGAGTCCTAAGATTTTATTATACAACTGCCTTAATCTTACAGATGAAAGAATCTGAAGCTTGACATGCTAAAGCTGCAAAGCCACAAAATCAGGTTAAACACATGGGCGGTACATCACACTCTACTGCACTGCTTCCCAACAATCCTCCCTACCCTGGTGTGGCTCTCTGATGGCTACACCAGGAAAAATGGGAAAAAAAAATTCTCAGCCTCAAACATTTTTGACCCTAAAACATGAGTGTGGCTGTCAGATTAATCTTGCCCAAAGACTGGTTCTATGTGACTCTTTGTTCTACTTTGTTGTCATGCATCAGAAGTACTGCCCTTGACTTTGGGGGGGGGGATTATTGTCCAAGTGCTACAAATTTGTCACTTGTCAACTGCCCTTCTGTTGAAAGAGAAACTTCTTATCTAGTTCCTTGGCTAGTCAACCAAGACAGAAGAAATGCACCTGGAATCATAAGTACAACCAAATAAACAACAGTACCTAATAGTTTTATTTCTAAAGGCAGAGAGTCAAAACTGAAATTGAGATTACCTACTTAAGTATCAAGACATTGGTAAACTATTTTGCTCATAATACCCCAGTTTTCCATAAGCTCAAGATACTAAGAGCACTTAACAATTTCTCAGAATGACTAAGTGAATGCAAAACACTTAAAGACTGCCTGGCATACTTAAGGCCATCAATAAATGTTACCTATTATTACCACCATGGAGAAAGTCTAAAACCAATTTTATGGCTCAGAGCATGAGAGTGTACAACAAAGACTACTTTTGTAGTATCTCCACTGCTTGATTCTTCGGCAATGCTTCCGTCACACCCTCAAACATATGAGGCATTTGTTTTGATTGATACTCCCTAGGACTAGTCTTATTCTCTCTAGTACAAAATGATCTATCCGTGTTCAACATGAGGGTTTGATCTTATCATCTAAAGCTAGACCATCCCAGTAGGCGGGAACATGGTCAATGGTGGACCACTTTCTCTAACGTATGCTGCGTTGGGGCTACTGCTCAGTGGGACTTGCCCAGGAAAAGTTGGCAATGTAGCCAGCATGTTCCAAACTCTAGATTTGACCTCCAGCACAGAAATAAATACATGTTAAGGAGCAGAACTATCATTCTATGTAAGATTTTTTTAAAAGTAAGTGACATAAGGAACAAACAAAACAAAATGTGCACAAAAATGTAAAAAATTAAGATCACCAATGTAAGCACAGTTAATGCCAGGGCATAACTCCAAATTACTTTCCCCACTAAGTGAAATCCCATTTACCATCTATAATAAAGTCCTCTACCAGATGGCTAAGAGTGGACTGACCTCAGAATCAATGGTAGAGATGGGAAAGATTGTCTAGTGGCCTGACTACAAGGAAGTTCATTTATCTTTCCATCTAACATGGTCTCTCATTCTTCCCTGCTTATCACAGATACCAAGGCAGAAAACTGAGCTGCAGAAACAATTTTATATTTATGTACATTTCATACTATTTCACCAAAGCCCATATGCATTATATCTACTTTGATTAGGAAACATAGCTTGAGTTCCCGAAGATTCGGTTTCAGATTGAGAGCAGGAAGGAAGATCTTACAATATCTCCAATCACAGTCACCACAAAGAGGTACATAGAAGAGAAGAACCCCAAATGACCTCATAGATCATCCTGGTTTGCTTTTTACCCCACACTAATTTAAATACATGAAGTGAATATGACATTTAAACTCTACAATTTAGATTATGACTAGAGTCAGAAATTTCCGACCTCCAACTGAGGTTAAACATTAATAAGAACTAATGGACTAGCTCCATACATATTATTCACCAACCACAGATTCAAAAAGACTGCTTTTTAACCAACTCTGTATTTTCAAATATAAGTCTTAAAGAAAAAGGTTGCCTCTACCAATAAAAGTTCACTATTTGCACACATGAAAAATGACGATTACTGATTTAGTTGACAGTAGTATAACAAAATAGCATTTCACTTTGGGTTCCTTTTGATGTAATATTACACAAAAATCATACATGTAACTTACATGTGGTATGAAATATTTGAATCAAGTCCAAATGGATCAAAGACCTCAACATAAAGCCAGCCACATTGAACCTTATAGAAGAGAAAGTGGGAAGTACACTTGAACGCATTGGCACAGGGAACCATTTTCTAAATATAACCCCAGCAACACAGACACTGAGAGAAACAATTAATAAATGGGACCTCCTGAAACTGAAAAGCTTCTGTAAAGCAAAGGACACAGTCAACAAGACAAAACGAATCCCTACAGAATGGGAAAAGATCTTCACTAACGCCACATCAGAGGTCTGTTCTCCAAAATATACAAAGAACTCAAGATATTGGACACCAAAAGTCATAATCCAATAAAAAAAATGGAGTACAGACCTAAACAGAGAACTCTCAACAGAGGAATCTAAAATGACTGAGCGACACTTTAGGAAATGCTCAACATCCTTAGTCACCAGAGAAATGTAAATCAAAACAACTCTGAGATTCCATCTTACACCTGTAAGAATGGCCAAGATCAAAAACACTGATGAACAACTTATGCTGAAGAGGTTGTGGGGAAAAGGGAACACTCCTGCCTTGCTGGTGGGAGTGCAAGCTAGTACAACCCCTTTGGATGTCAGTATGGCGATTTCTCAGAAAAATAGAAAACAACCTTCCTCAAGACCCAGTATGTATGTATGTACACACACACTTTTGGTATATATCGAAAGGATGCTCAATTGTGCCACAAGGACATGTGCTCAATTATGTTCATAGAAGCTTTGTTTGTCATAGCCAGAACCTGGAAACAACCTAAATGCCCCTCAACCAAAGAATGGATAAGGAAAATGTGGTAATTACACAATGGAGTACTACACAGCAGAAAAAAAAATAACGACATCTTGAATTTTGCAAGGAAATGGATGGAGCTAGAAAACATTATTTTGAGTGAGGTAACCCAGACACAGAAAAATGTACTCACTCATAGGTGGTTTTAAAACATAAAGCAAAGAAAGCCAGCCTACAAACTACAATCCCAGAGAACTTAGAGAACAATGCGGACTCTAAGAGAGACTTACATAGATAAAATCTACATGAGAAGTAGAAAGTAGAAAAAGATCTCCTGAGTAAATTTGGAGCATGGGGACCTTGAGGGAGGGTTAAAGGGGGAGGGGAGAGGCAGGGAGGGGAGCAGAGAAAAATGTAGAGCTCAATAAATACCAATAAAAAATGTAAAAAAAGAAATATTTGAATAATTATGAAATCAGCTGACCATGGGTCCCTGTGAGGACATGAATTCAGTGTAGACTTCCTGTTGACTGTTCTGGCTTCCTTTTTCTATATTACCTTGTGACACAGTATAACTTTCAGTTATATTTCCAATTCCTGACAGTCTTGTGCATAGAAGGTGGGCCACTAGTAAGTGTCATGAGTATACTACCTGTATCAGCCCATGAAAGAGCTACTGAGTACCACTGGTCCTAAGTATAAAACTTAGCACTCAGTAATTCTAAAATTAGAGAAAGGAATTCAAGAAAAGTCAGTTTTCAATTTTCATTTCTTTCTAGTATTACTTATATTTGAGGGGTTAATAAAGTATAATAAATATATTTGTATCTGCAAGTGCATTTTACTTCATTTAAATAGTCAAGACGAAAACAACTTTCAATATAATTTGAAGAAACTAAAGTAGCCTTCCTACAGCAGTAAGACAGTGGGGTTTCTGCTTAGCACAGACTTAGTAACCACACTCAGAACTAAGCAAGCCTAGAAAACTATTTCAAAATGTATTTTATAGGGCATTTTAGTCAATGAACTAGACTCTATAAGTTTGAGTTATAGACAATATTTTACTGTGGTTCTTCTGCTATGAAGAAGGTTAAGAGACTTCCTTCCTTCCTTTTTCTATTTTTGAAAAAGAATCTCACTTAGGAGTCCTGGCTTCTCTGGAATTCGCTACGTAGACCAGATTGGCCTCAAACTCACAGAGATTCACCTACCTCTGCCTCCTGTATACTGGAATTAAAGGCGTGCACAACCACACCAGGTGAGACTCATCCTTCTATTCTTAATTTTTTAGCAAGGACAAACATCTCAGAAGAGAAAACAATAGTTGACATCAGTTCTGTTTTATAGTTAGCCTATACAGGCACACTGGAGAATACAGGAGGAGGAGACAAAAAATGAGTAAAATAGCAGCAACTTCGTCCCTAAGTTCAGTATTGACCTAACACAGGAGAAACATGTACTACATTTCAAAATCACTTCAGTGCCACAAAAGAAAGAACAACACAACTACTGCAAACTAGTACAAAAATGTATTTTAATAAAACTGGGTTGTATAAGCAGCTAGGAAATCTTGAAAATGTCTACTTCAAGTCAATTAATAAAAAAGGCTGTCTTTAAGGACGGAAAGGTCAGTTTAAAAGGACTGTTGTCCTAAGCAGAGAGGTGCTGTACTAGATTTCAACAAGACAGTGTTGTTCCACAGTCTTCAGAAAAAAACAGGAAGAATCAATCACACTCAAGTCCGGTGTTAGATAATCTCACAATATTTAATTAAAGCACTGTGATGCCACTGACCAGTAGTTGAGAAGAATGTATTGCAAGACTGAATTTAAGTTAAAATTATAAATAACTACAGTACAGATAGAATGTCACTAAAATCTCAATCATGAGATTCCACAGATAACCAGTCACCAGGGTCTCCTGTCATCAAGAGAAAATGGCAACAGCGGCAATAACAGCTGAAGCAGGAGCACAAGTAGAGAGGGCAGCAGCAGAGGCAGCAATGTACATTTACTAAGTGCCTCGTCTCTCCAGCCTGTACCTCATAATTTAAATGTTTAAGTAAATAATTAGTAACAGGACCCACTGGTTTCCATTCATTCTTTCCACTTGTTACAGAATTACTGTTTCTTTTAGTGATAAGAAACCTGAGACTTAGCAAGGGTTAAATTTTATTAGAGCTATAGAGTATTTAACTTGGATCTCAGTCTGTATCTACTTTTATTTCAGGCAGACATTCCTTTCATAGCACCATCTGTCACAGTGGTGTGCATAAACAGATTTGCAGTGTGGGGGATTAAGATCACTAGGGTTTCATATTTCAGTCAGATACAAAGAGGAGCAGTAAGCCTCTCCAAGGAGTCAAATACTAAGCTGGTAAGAGTAAGGCTGAAGAAGGCTCTCAAAAATCGCAAGTGCATTGGAAGTATGATATAAGCCATAAAGTATCAAGAACAAGGCAGCACAGTTTAGAAAGACTGTGATCAAATTTAAAGATAGTATTATTAAAAACTAACCTGGGATATTCATAAATATTCCCTCAAAATATAACGTAGTGTACTTAAACACCAAAGTCTAATGGTATGACACAGTAACACATTCTGCAACACTAACTTGGTACAAAAGGAAGAAAAGAGAATAAGCAGCAATGGTTTGTGAAATGATATGGGTGGGCTAGAATGAAAAAATGACTTGAAAATCAGGGTGATTATCTTTCAGTAAAATGTAGACAAATAAAACCATGTGTGCTAACATAAGAACAGTAACAATCGCATAGCCATTTTCACACTGTCTCCTGTCCTATGTTTCAGAGACCATAAACATAGACTAATTCCTTTAATTCCCTCAACCTTTGTAACTAGGCTCTTTTGTGATTTACATTTTAAGAATGGGGAATTGGGGCAGAGAGGTCAGGTAACCTGACCAGAGTCACTCATATCTAGTAAACAAGGCACAAATTCCAAACTTTGAAATCTACTACAAAACCTATATTCTTCCCACACAATAGAATCTGTTTAACAGTCAGACAAAGTTTAATGTGGAGTTGTGCGTGAACTCTGGAAGCCACTTAGGGAAGAAGCAGGACTTTATAAAGTTAAAAAAAAAGGAAACCTCTTAATAATGATGTAAAGTCTAGAAATAATAGCCTCAAAAGGTTACTAAAATATTCATGCCCTTGAATAACAGCATCTTTTGTGCCTACAATCAGAGGCAGAATTAGCTAATACTTGGTCTGCCTCTGTTACGCACTACTTTGATTTTATAAAGGAGGATATTTTTCCTGATATAAGTGGGAGCATGCATGATGACTTGTTAGCAGTTAATTATACAATATACCCTATGTGATTCAGGAACATTTTTTAGGAATCCTAAGCCAACTATTTAAACAAAATTATATTTAAGATGCAATTAACAAAAATAGTAAGTCTATATATATTAGGGTTTACATGATTTATTAGATTTTAATATCTGGAGATTAATGTCAAATATTGGTGGAAAAGTGGGTCAATATTCTCTAACATTCACTATAGAATTAAAAACATTACATTAATTAATCTGTTTGCCCTTCTTTTTTCTTTCATTTCTTTGAGACAAGGTCTTGTGATGTAGCCTTAGAACTCAGAGATTTCTTACCTCTGTTTTCCAACGGCTGGGATTAAGGATATATGCCACTACACTAAGCTAAGTTTAACCTACATTTCCTTGATTTATTTGACTTAGGCAGATTTTCCCCCAGACCACGTATAAATTAAGGACAATTAGTTATATAGTACAGATATACAGCTAGTTCACCTTTCATAAATATATGAGGATACAAATATATGAGAATACATATTGGATCTGTATTAAACTGATCCAAGACTAAAATGGGCATTTAATTTCTCAAGATCAAGCATCCTGTTAACTACTCTTGGGAAAGGGGATTCCAGATGCTGAGTTCAACTCTTCTTAAGACAAAAAAAGACACAGAGACATCACCAAGTCAGTGCCCAGACCTTATGCTTCCTCACCTCTTTGGTGTCTTTACTCAAATACTGTCTCTCAGCGAGGCCTTTTCTGATGGTCAAAACTAAAACGGCAACCCACTTGAAATGCCACTACATATTTCCTTTATCCCCCTTACCCTAGTTCATTTTCTTCCTATTACTGAACACATTCTAACATGCTGTTTGTTTTACTTTTTCACTCCCCGTTTTCACCACTAAAGTGTAAACTCCATGAGGTCAGCAATTCCAGTCTATACTTCTGAGCACACAGAACAGAGACAGGCATAAAGTACATATTCAATAAGTATTTTATGAATGAATAAATAAAGTCAAGAGATATGATGCTGTTCCAGAAACGTTGAGAATCCAAAGCTATACCAATCTAGGAGTGGCAATGGATTCCAAGTGTACAAACCACCTTTTATTCCGTAGTAATCCAAAAGCACACGAGCATGAGATGGCTTTATGTGACCAGTATATAAACTACTTTTAAAAACTTAACAGTAAAAACAGGTAAGAATTAAGAAACAGCTGACTAGTACTAAACTAATTTGACTGTCTATAATGACGTTTTATGTTGCATTAAACCATTTTTTAAAAGCAAAGTTACAGTTGTCAGAACTTTGAGAGAAACTTCTGGGTATCGTGGCCATGCTTATAATCCCAGCGCTTGGAAAGTTGAGGCAGGACCATGAGTTCCAATAAGCTACATAGCAAGACTGTCTCATTTAAATTGAAGAAGAGAGAGAGGGGGAGAAAGAGAGAGAGGGGGCAGATAAAGAAGTGAACTTGGTAAGCACTAAGAAAACCAGTTCCGTGAAAGAGGAGATAATATGCAAATACTCAACCATGACTAAGAACAGATTCTCTTGTCTGTGAATGATAGAGAATTATTGTTAAAAATAGAAACAAGTCATTTTAAAGTAATTATAAAGTAATAGAAACTAGTGTATCAAATTCATGACAACACAACAAGCTGTTATTAGAATTCTGGAAATGCTTTTATGTATAGTATAGAACTAATAAAGTTTTAATAAGAAGCTTAAAACTAATGGAATCCTCTTTTTTTATTGTTAATTCCAAGGAAAACAATAAAACAAAAAGGCAGACATCTGAAAATGCCTTTATCTCTGCTCCAAAAGCAAATACGAAGCTCTGATATTGGGATGTGTAAATACATATTTTTAAGATGCAAGAAAAATAGGGTTTAACTATAATTTAGAGACTGCTGACTCTTAACTGTTAAAATCATAAAAAGTACTTTATTTGTTTCCAAAATCCACGAAATCAGTGCTGTAAGAACAGAGACATTTTAGTTGGGCTAAGGGGAACACAAATGTACTAAGTGGAAATATTCTCAGTAGACATGTCAATCCACCAGACTCCATACAGTTAATGCTATTTGCAGGATAAATTAAGTTTTATATAAAATTATTTATTAGGAAACAATTTCTAAGACAAATGCAAAATTTACTAAATAACAGAGCAAAGCAATTTATTTGAACTTAATGTAGCTAAGATAAGAAGTGACAAGTTTAATATTTAAGTAGAAAGAAGCTCATGCAATACTGGTTCATACTGTACAAATAATATTACCTTTATTCAAAGGGATGATATTAATGACTTATCAGAGCTTACATATCAATTAAATGTTACTTTAAAACCTGTTTTTAGAATCTTCAAAAAGTCTCGCTAGTTTGTTATACCTTAAAAGTCACAATTACTTAGATTAATAATCCTCAAATAGAGACAGAGGGCATAGTGGTGTAAGAGAACACCTTAATTAAAAAGCTACAAACAGGCAGCCTACATGAGCTTTTGAAGTTCTTGACAAAAATGAAACAAACATTAAAACTTTAGAGAATAGAAAAATAGACATCAATAAATTCAGAACAGAAAAATCAAGCTATGAGAAGTAACTTAAATTTTATCTTAGTTAAATTATATTAAAATTATAGTTGGTATGGGGCAATATATTTTCAATGACAGTGTAACTTTAGAACATGTCACTGAGAAATGTTGTCTGAGGACTAGACACAGTTATTATCTCCCAGCACCAGTGTC
The DNA here is from genome assembly GCF_014885135.2 of Alexandromys fortis. NCBI lineage: Eukaryota > Metazoa > Chordata > Mammalia > Rodentia > Cricetidae > Alexandromys > Alexandromys fortis. Next base: position 6,180,804 of record NW_026067900.1, on the reverse strand, counting down.
TTCATGTCCTGGACTGCCTGCCTGCCTTTCTGCTGAAACAACATTAAGGGCAGCAGTCAAAATGGCTACATTTTAATTTGGCTATCAAAAGCACTGATTTGATGGGCTTTTCTTGTTCACAATTGGCCCATAAGATTAAGATCAAGAGCCAAAGCCACCAATGGGAGCCATGCTCAATTTGGTGGGCTTTTGAGGCTGCCTCTGGCCAAATCAGTCAGGCTCAGCCTGATGTAGGCCAGAACCTAGAGCAGGTCCCACAGTCAGTTCATTCTCATTCCTGGGAAAGAGAGAACAGGTAGCACTTGTGTCCATCGAAGGGGACACTGTCCAGGTACACCCTGGACATGTTTTGAAATCTCTGGGCTGCTTCTGCATCTGAAAAATAAGAAAAATAGCACAATGACAGACAACGAATGAGGAAAAAGACAACCATCTGACCTAAAAACTCATGGCATAAGATATGAAAAAAGCAGACAAAACAAAAAAATAAAGAGCTATTATTTGGAATACATTATTCTGGAGGCAAGAATAGCAGAGAAAACAAATTATTTTAAGCAAAGAAAAGACCACAGCAATAAAGTTATTTTTAGAGAGCCAACTGGAGGGAGAAGAAATATGTGTTAAGACACGTGAATCTTGACACAAAGATAAGGCAGAGCAAGAATCTAGATGCATGCGAAAGCTGAAAAGAGCTGAGTAACGAGCACCACTGGTGTCATGGACTTGTGAAACTGCCTTTGTGTAAGAAACATCAGAACTTTGAACTTAGGAAATCCCAACTTCTCTTGCACCAGGTCATGAGCTCCACAGAGCAGGAACCTATTTCAACAAGCAGCTTAAAAATAAAAACAAAAGACTTCAGTACTTTTTCACTCCTATTAAAGGCACACTTAAGAATGCAATTGTGCTAAAAATCCAAAGGAAAACACACTTAATAAAAATTAGACTTACTCAGAAAGGCGTTCAGAAGTTGGGATACAAACAGAAACTGAAATCAGAAGAAAAGTTTCACATTTACAAGAGTGTATAAACAATGCTGGGTGAAATAAAATGACTTAGTAAAGAGTCCATATTTTGGCGGACCAAAAAATAATGATAAATACAATATCTAAAACAGTAGTTACGTATACGTACCTTTCTCTATTAAAACTTGACAAGTATGAGTTTCATGTTGACTTAAGTGTGTGGCCATATTATCTAAGCCAGAAACATCAGTTAGGAAATCACAATTAAGGCACACTAGAGAAATGCCCCTATTAAAAAAAATAGCAATAAAAGGTTTTATTTTTTATGAAACTATACACAGGTACTATACTATTTTTCCATGTTTTTTGTCATAACTTACATTTTGTTATATAAAATTTTACATAACTTTTAGAAAATGGTGTAGCCATATCCAAATTATGATGTCATTTAAAGTATTCGTGTTTAAAATATATGGGGAAAGCTTAGTGGTAGTGAAGACCTAAAATACTCAGTCTTGAGTTCATTCCCAATCCCTACTCCCCCCCAAAAGTATTTTTTAGGAGCATTCACCTTTTGTACCAGCTGAAAAAAAGTCTACTGCTAGATAGTCTTGGCTCTGCTAAGTGCTTGCATTAATACAGGTAAGCAGCACGTTCCTCCATCATCAGGTGAGGATATAGCATTCATTTACTTAATATGCATTTAATAAGGCTCTCTTTATGTATCATCCAATAGGTGTTATGAACATAACAGTGAAAAAACTGTAGTCCACATTCTAATGGAATTTATAATATAGGGTTTCATTTAGTCAAAGATAAAGTCAGAAAAACGATGTAAAGTCTAAGAATGGATCATATGACAGCTACTATCAAGTCATGGTATGCTTAAAGTTCTCACAATTGGTGCTATCTTCACTTAATACTGAATTAGCTAAAGTAACTAATTAGACCCTAAATCATACATGCCTGAATATCTCAAGGCAGCATCATCAACTAGCCCACCTGCCTATCTGCTGAAATCTTAATGAAATGTGTGATGATTACAAATTATTAATGTATAAACAAACTTCTTGATTTGGCAAAGCATGGGAGGTTTGAAATGTTACATTTGGGCCTTTAATAGAGAAAGTTGGTATGCTGAAGGTAAGAAAATCTAGACAAAGAGAAAGACAATGCTCAGAGGTCAATCTAGAGACTGTTTCCCTTATTAGATCTTGGTGTGGGAGAATGGTCTTTATTCTGTCAATTATATTTTAAATAAATGCTGACTGGCCAGTAGCCAGGCAGAAAGTAGAGGCGGGTCAATGAGAACAGGAGAATTCTGGGAAGGAAGCGGCCCATTCCTCTGCAGTCCTGAGCCCACCACAGAAGATGTGACTGCCTCATGTGGCTAACATATACTAGAATAATGGGCTAATATAAGTTATGAGTTAATAATAAGCATGAGTTAGTGGGCAAATCTACTAATGCAGACCTCTGTGTGATTTCTTTGGGGCTAAAAGGCTGTGGAACCTGGTGGGAGGCCAGAAACCAGGCAGGACAGAAACCCTGACAAGATCTGGCTGTAATTCTTCTGCTATGAGGGGGACAGTAACACAAGATTTTTTTCATTCCCCGCCCCCCCTTTCTTTTTTTGATTTTTGAAACAAGGTTTCTCTGTGTAACAGCATTGACTGTCCTGGAACTCATTCTGTAGAGCAGGTCTGCCTCTGCCTCCTAAGGTACTAGGACTAAAGGCATGCGCCACCATGCCCAGCCTGACTGTAAAATCCTTAAAGAATCTCCTTAATAAATTATTTTTGCTTAGGTGAAAAAAAAATGATCATGCAATGTGATCATTGTTACTATCATTTTTTTTAAGTAACAAAACCAAAAAAGCATGAAACTAGTGGCAGCAGAGATAGCTCAGCAAAGGCATTGGCTACTCTTCTAAAGGACCTGAATTCAATTCCCAACACCCATATGGAACAGACACCATCTTCTGGCCTCTATAAGAACCAGGCATGAACATGGTGCATAGACATACATGAAGGTAAAATATTTATACACATAGTAAAATATTAATTTTTAGAATGTGAAAATAGGTCACACTATTTCCCCTGAAATTCTAATATACTATACATTACACGTACAGGTTACTCTGGTCAAACAAACTGAAACCCCCAAATTAGTTCTTCCTGGCTGATCTTTTTTAATGATATTTTATCTGACAATGAGGCTCCAACTAGACTCTGACTCTCTGCTTTCCTAAAATATTTACTATGAAGCACTTCATGATATCAATAGTTGTTATACTCTGTGTTTTAGACATATCATCTCATCGAAATATTACAACTTGAAGAAGCAGATGCAATAATTACCATTTCCTTAGCTAGTATTAGCTTAAATACTTGATTTTAGCTGGAAGGTCAAGAAGTGGTATTACTGGCATTTTAATAGAAACAAAATGCTTTGTCACTGTGGTTTGCTGTAGCTTTTTTTAATTAACCCAATGCCAGTGTGTTTGTCAGTTGGCTGCTTGTGACTGGATGTTATAGGGTACTGTAACTATCATTAGATCATAATCTACCAAAGACAAAGCTGGTAAGGATAATTAGGTTTGAACTAAAAGCACAAATTCAGTCCAATAATTCATATCATTATAAACTCAGTCCTAACTAGTTGACAGCCCCAAATTACAATACTGATGCACCTACAACTAACCTCAAATACAGCTGAACTCAACCGCCTTCAGTATTTGAGTAAGAAAAGTAAAGAGACTATATTAAAAGCAAGCATTCCAGTGCTTTAAATTTACTAAAAACTGAAGCAGGTTGATGAGATAGTTTAGCAAGTAAGAGCATTTGCTGTGCAAAACCAATGGCCTGGAAACCACCACAGAAGGAGAGAATCAATTTTTGAAAAGTCTCTTCTGACCTCTACATATGTGCTATAGTATGTGTGCATGTGTTTTTATGCAAACACACACAAAATATATAAAATAAAAAACATTATTTACTTTCATATATCTTTTTGTTTTACATTTTTTTTCTGAGTCGGATTTCTTTGAGTACTGTGGAAAAGCTTTATTTTTGTTCTCACCACAAAATGAAAATGTACTTTATATGGTCCCCCTCTGAAACTACTACAATGAATTTATCATGATACTATGACATACCTATGATCTAATGATAGTAACACAATCCTGTAACATCTAGTCATAAGCACTCAACTCACACGCTGGGATTGGGTTAATTAAAAAAAATACAGCAAACACAATGGCAAAGCATTTTGTACCTATTAAAATGACTGTAGTACCACTTCTTGGCCTTTTGGCTAGGAACAAGTACAGAATGCCTATAATAAAAAACAAGTAGCAAGTGCTAGAAAAGATGCAGGAATTTGTAACTCTTACACAGTACTAGTTGAGTATGTAAAATAGTGAAACTATGGTGAAAAACAGTCTATCAGCTTCTAAAAATGCTTAAAAGGGAATTAGAATTTAACTAGCAAACCTAATCCTAATTACACACAAGAGAAATGGGTATTTGAAAGAACTTAAATAAAAATGTTCATATCAGCATTACTTATAATGACTTCAAAATACAAAACTAACCAAATGAATAATCTATGGTATATCCATAAAGTAAAATAGTATTCCAATTTAAATAAGTATCGCTATATTCCACACCATGGATAAACCTTGGTAGGAAGTCACTAAGGGCCCCAGATAATACCATCCCATTTATTGACAAAACACCCAGAATGTACTAGTCTACACAAACACAAAGTACATTGTTGTGGGAGCTCCTTCCGCTCCTTCAGCCAATAGCTGCTGAGATAACAGCCCATTGGGGTGTGGTCTCTCTCCCTTTAAAAAAGCGGCCACTTCCCTCTCCTCTCTCTGGCTTCCGGCTCCGCTTCCAGCGACTAGGCTCCTTCCCTTACTGTGCAGAGGGCTGTTGTCTGGGACAGTGATCTGTAAGTTTTCCCCTTTAAATAAATAACCATTCTATTAATCATAATCCCAAACTGGTATGGGATTGTTTGTGACTTACGCCTTCATCTGGCACCCTCCCTCCCCGCCCCCCACGCCCCAATGTGTGGATAACTGGATCCACAGAAAGCCTGAAAAAGCTTGGGAAAGAATAGAGTAAAGCATGTGTTCTTGGTAGCAGCAATTTCTTGGGTCTGCTCTGCTTACTAGAGGCAAGCAAGCGCTCTCATCTAAGAGAGGCTTCCTGACTCAGCTTTAGCTGCAAAATCCTGTATCTCCTTTAAGAGGTCCTGCCACGAACACTTAAACGGTGTTGATGATGAAAAGCTGAACACATGCTTTTTGGTTTTCAGCTGTAGCAGGAAAAAAGCTGCGCCATTAAAAATACCGGCTTTCTGAGCCGTCCTAACTCTGACTGAGGCAGGAGGGCGGACTACAGAGAGAGGACTTGAGTGTTGTCTGTGGACATAGTGTTGCAGCTTGCTTGCTGGAGGGACCTTGAAACACCATAGAGTTGTGGCAATAAAAATGGCTCCAGCGGTACCTCAGCCATGAGGCTGAAAAGCTAAGGAATGGGCTGGATCTAGCCAGCAAACCCACGGCTTTAATCCTACCCATATTGCTCAGTAATTTAAAGGCTCATATGGTCAGAAAAATAGAGAGAGATACAGTAAAGGGAGATTCAAAAGCGAAGAAACTTCTAAATGGTTTACAGTCTGTTAAAAATATATGCAAGCTAAAAGTTAAAGTTCTTAAAGAATAAAAAAAAAAAAAAAGGAAGAAAGAAAGAGAGTAGTTGGGTCCCAGGAGGCAGAGGGAGATTGACCTCTGTGACTTCAAGGTGTGGTAGCACACCCCTTTAATCCCAATGCCTGGGAGGCAGAGACAGATAGATCTCTGAGTGCTCAAGGACAGCCTGGTCTACAGTTATTCCAGGACAAAGATATACAGAGAACCTGTCTCAAAAAATAAAAGTAAAAATAATTGAAATAGAGGTTAAAATAAAGCTGCACAAAGATGGAAAATACACACAGAATTTTGATACTGTATGCTATTATGCTCTCTTTGAATTGTTTGAATGCTGAAAAAGGAGCAAAAGCTGCTAAAATATATTTGTTTATAAATGCTGAACTAATACAACACAAATATTTTGAAAATACTTTGACTACAGAATTTGGATCTAAGGATATGATACTTTGGAAAAGAGTTTCTTTTGTTTTCACAGAGGATGAGACCCTGTGGATTGCTTCTATCCCAATATGGTATGATAAACCACGCCCTGCTGAAAGGTTGCTGAGAACACCCTCAAAAAAAATTACTTCACCCAACTGCCAACTGAGAGGAATCTAGCACACAGGTTATACCATGAAAGACCTGATTAACAGTGCCCCATTCAGCAGGAAGCAGTTTGGAAAGAAAAAACTGCACCCATATTCCCAAATATTGCTTATAAATGTTCTTTTACAGTTAAAGGGGGATATGATACAGATATGAATGATTTGCATTGGTATGGATTTGATTTTATTGATATAAATTTAAGGTCAATCTTGTTATATGTATATGCATTTCTGATATTGATTAAGGTATTGTGATTGTGTAGTTCATGTAAAAATGTAATGTATATAGGTTGTTAATGGATAATTATCAATAATAGTCAAGCTTGTAGTCATGTTAGATTTTCTAGATGTACATAGATATATTTTAGAGACATTCTTCATATCTTTCAAAGACTACAGAATATGACATTTAATATTTTAATAACTTAGGGCTTTTCATGACAATGAGACATGTCTGCTCCTGGCAGCACCAATCTACTTCAAGAGGAAGATGGGCATTGAAGAGGCTCCTTATGGAGTTGGTTAGCCATTTGGGCAAGAAACTGCTCTTGCCTGGACTGTTGCATAAACTGGACACAAAGAACCTGCAGAAAGAGGACTGCTGAACTTGCTTAAAGGTGAGATGATTCTTTGGAGTTCCTGACTCATGAAAGAGTCTGTGAGACATTCTGCAGGACACAGCAGATAGTGACTTTGAAATTTCCTGCTTCATGAAAATTCCTCTGGATACTATGGGCCTGTAGGCCGAAGATGGATGCCCCAACGGTACAGAGGAACTTTGGGTGACTGTACAGGCAGCAAGATGTCTCTGTCATTTCTAGAGTTTGGAAGTTGCTTATTTCTTGTTTGCTTGGGTAATATTGTATCCTTCTTGAGTCTTTGATGGAGTTGAAGAATAGTTAGTTATAGTTATAGTTTTCCTTAGTTATGATAAAGATAAAATAGATGTAAATATTGTAACTGTAATTCTTGCTTGATAACTGTTTTATTATATGTAATCTTACTATGTTAAAGTTAAAGCCTTCCTTTTTTTGTTTAAACAGAAAAAGGGGAAATGATGGAGGAAGGTCATTGGTTAATAAAGCAACTGCTTGGCCTCATAGGTTAGAACATAGGTGGGTGGAGTAAACAGAACAGAATGCTGGGAGGAAGAGGAAGTGAGCTCAGATGCCATGTCGCTGCTCTCCAGGGCAGACACGATGAAACAAGCCACCAGGTCAGACATGCTGATTCTTTCCTGGTAAGACTGGTGCTACACAGATTACTAAATATGGGTTAGGCAAAATATGAGAATTAGCCAGTTAGAGGCTAGAGCTAGTGGGCCAAACAGTGTTTAAATGAATACAATTCAATACAAGACAAAAATGATTGTGTGTTGTTATTTTGGGGCATAAGCTAGCTAGGCAGCCGGGAGCTGGGTGGCAGGAACATAGCCCCGCAGCTCCTTCTACAGTACATTTAGAGCTACTTGGGGATAGGTAGAGTTGAAAGGAAATGGGAATGACTGCTAATATATGGGATTACTTTTTAAGTACTGAAAATGTACGCATACTAACTATGACTAATACACAACTGAACATTCTAAAATTTATTAAGATTACATGTTAAACATGTGAGGAATATGGCATGTGTGATGGTTAATCTTGATTATTAATCTGAGGGGTTTAAAAAACCTCCAGCATTTCTATGAGGGCGTTTCTAGGTTAAGTGAACCAGGAAGTTCTCCCACCCCCTAAATATAGGTATGCCATCCCACAGATTGGGTCTTGGACAGAGTGAAAAAAGCAAAGGGAATCAAGTGGCAGTATTCAGCAGGCTCTGCTCCCTGACTGCTGACACAATGTAACCGGTACTCCAATCTCTTGTCACCTGACATCCCTAAAGAGACTATACCCTTGAATTGAGCCAAAATAAACTTTTTCTTCCTTAAGTTGCCTGTCAGGCATTTATATCATAGCAACAGGAAAAGTACCTAACACAGTATATGAATTCTAGCTTTAAAAAGTTATTACATAGAAAAAAGTTACAATCACTGTTCAATAGAAAGATTTTACAGAAATCATTTACCTGAGATTTTCCGAATGCTTCTTAAATATACAAAACCTTTTACTTGGACGGTTACTATGAAAGCTGGAAAGACAAAAATGATTACAATACTTTTATTGGGCAGAAAGTCACACTGATTTATAAACACATTTAAAGTCTATATTTAAGCTAATAAAATAGCATGATGAGAATACTACTCTTGTTTCTGTTTAACTCATTGTGTCCCCCCCCCCCCGTTTTACACAAGGTCTCAAACTTATGAGCCAAGGGGGTCTCCTACTTTGACTTCTGAGTAGCTGAAACTCAAAGTTTGTACCACCATGTGTAACTATATCTTTTGCTTCATTTTAAGTTTTTTAGTTTATGCATATGGACATTTTGCCTGTATGTATGTCTGTGAACCATGTGTGTGCCTGTTGCCCATGGAGGGCACTGAATCTCCTGGAAAGGAAGGTACAGATAGATGACTGTAACTGCCATGGATATTGGAATCAGAACCCTAATACTATGAAAGAGCAGTAGGTGCTCTTTACTGCTGAGACATCTTTCCAGTCCTGTGGGTATCATCTTTGTATTTTCTCTATTAACATCTCTTTTCCCTAAGCATATTCCCAATCAAAAGCTCAAGGTTACATAAAAAGGGAAATAAAAAAATATAGAGCAATAAACTCAAGTTTTATCTATTAAACATTAAAAACAAATTTGAATTTCTGCAAATGGTATTTTTACTATAATACGAACTGTTACCAATCATAATTTACCATTTTTTAGTCTTAGCAAGCTTACATAAATGGAAGAGGATTCAAACAAATTTCAAAAAATTTAAATGGTTTACATTTTTAAAGCCAAATATTTCAATAGGTCTTTTGAGATTACCAGCAGCAGTTTAAAAAAACAAAATGAAAATAAGGACTCCTAGGTTAAAATGATGCCCCTCTTAACACAGAACAGAAAAATCCCTAACCATACTTTCAGCCATATGAACAGAGGTCTTCTATGCCCTTTATCTCTTTCTTGCACTAAAAGCCAGGGCTGGTTTAGCACAGTTATTTCTAAAAGTGAAGTCACACACAATAGTCCCAGTATCACCTGAGAACTTACTTAAAAACGTAAAGTGTTAAGTTACTCACAAACCTACTTAATTCATCTCTGGCAATGAAGTTTTAACATACTTTGTCAGTGATTATAATGCATGCTTAGGTAAATTTAATACAGGCTGTGAAAACAAATAACTATTCTGAGTAGCGACAAACTTAGGAAATATTCTTCAAAGTTTGCAAAGATTTTATATCCTCAGAAGAGTTCAGATAGTTAATTCTTCAATTTGAGAGTATTACTAAAGAATTTATAAGTATATATATGATGGTATCACAAAAATCTTATTTTAACATCAACAAGTTGAGAATACTCAAAGCTACTTGCAAAAATTTGTACACATGATTGTTCCCTTGAGAAACTAGTCTAAGATTCCATCTGATTCATAAAATATATGAATCAAATATTACCTTAAAAAATAAAATTCAAAAATTATCTTTCTTTAGATAATAATACTATTTTTGCTTTATTACCTATTAGGAAAGTGAGATTAAAATAACATTATAAGGTCATTCTGATGCTTTCAAATATGTCTACAATTTGTACCATTAAAATATTGATAACCATTTCAAAGTTATCTGGGCCCTAGCTATAAATAAAATTTTCTATTTCTTCTCTTTGTATTATGTAAATTTAAAACACAAATTCTGGTGCTGGTGATAGCTCAGAGGTTAAGAGCACTGACTGTTCTTCCAGAGGTCCTGAGTTCAATTCCCAGCAGCTACATGGTGGTTCACAACCATCTATAATAAAATCTGATGCTCTCTTCTGGCCTGCAGGCATACATGCAGACAGAACACTATATACATAATAAATAAATCTTTTTAAAAAATGATGAAAAAAATAAAACAAAAATTCCATGATTTTATAATTAACAAAAAGTGGGGACAGCTAGATGTGGTGACACACACCTATAATTCTATTACTTGGGAGGCTGAAACAAGGAATTCAAGTTCAAGGCCCATCTGGGCTACACAGTGAAACAAATGCCTTATTTTAAAAAAAAAAAAAGGAAGAAGGAGGAAGGAGGAGAAGGAGGAGAAGGAGAAGGAGAAGGAGAAGGAGAAGGAGAAGGAGAAGGAGAAGAGAATGAAAAATGTGCTGGGAAAGAAAGAAATCAAGCACAGAAACAATTTTCCTAAAAGCCTTAAAGAAACAAACAAAAATCTTAAAATGACCTAACAAAGGAACTGCCAAGACCTCTCCAATAAAAACTTGCAAATACAGAAGAAATGGAGGAAGAAACCTGAAGATGGAAAGGCTTTCCATGCTAATGAACTGGAAAAATTAAGATTGTGAAATGACCATCTTACCAAAGGCAATATACAGACTGAATGCAATCCCAATAAAAATTCCAATATCATTCTTCACAGAAAAAAACAAAAAAAAAAACTTAAGATACATTTGGAAGCACAAATAACCTCAGATAGAGAAATAATTCTCAACAAAAATAGAAACACTGACTGTATGACTGTACCTTATCCCATGCTCCTGTGAGCAACCTTAGTAAAAAACTTCCTGGTGCACCCATGCATGTGTGTATACATACACACACAGACAATAATTAAAATTTTATATTATGAAGTGAAACTAGTATGAATGTCACATATATTTCAGAACTGAACATAATACAAAGAAAGGGAAAAGGAGAAAAGTTTCAAAGTTATGTTGGCCTTTATGACAAGTGAATATGACTAAAGAGTAAATGAGAAAACAAAACAGCATTGAAAATAATGACCTTGATGACCAGTAACAACAGAGCTCAGTAGATACTTAACATCACAGACTCAAAGGAATTCAAAGCAATGAAGCACACAGGTATTCAAATGGCCCTATTAGGTAAGAAAGAGGACAAACACCATAGAAGTGCTGAAACTGTATATGACAGGGTACCAGGAGGCCAGGCTGAAATCTATGGAAGCCACCTTAAAGGTAGGATGACCTCGGAAAGTAGCATCTGGCAATGATCAAAAAGCAACAAGAAAGACAGGCTATGACCTAAAAGGAACTCAGTTACACATGAATTTTATAAGAAAAAAAGAAAAACAAACAATCAAACAAAACAAAAACTCACAACAGCATCATTCCGAATAGGCAATATCAGATTTATTTATACAAGGACAACTTTGGTTCTTGTTTCTCTCTCCAGAGAACCCAGGTTAAGTTCCCAGCACCCATAAAGACAGCCACAACTGCCTATTACAATTCTAGCTCCAGACACCCTCTTTTGGTCTCCACAGGCACCCATACACATGTGGCATACACTTACAAAGACAAACACATATGCATAAAGAAAAACAAAATCAACCCTGGAAGAGTAACGTGTTTGGTAACAGTAATATCCAAATGTAGTTCATGAGAATCTATTATAGAGCAAATGACAGTTACTCAATGTAGAATGAATGCATTATTGGAAAAATTCCCATGGTGGCATCATGACATTCATTGAATAGATGTAAGCACATACAGTTTCAAGATGGACAGACACATGGCAAACAAAAAGATGGATTACAGAGAAAGACGTGGGGGAAACAAATCCAATAAAGTTCCTAGCATCACTGGAAATCCTCAAGACTCTGACTGCTTTGAAGAGAATGACAGTCATGGGCGTGCATGGAGTTGTTAGTTAAAACATTTAGACTTGTTGGGAAATAACCATTTTAAAACATTTTTGGGGAAGAAAAATAAATCTGACACAATAATTACTCCTTTAACAAATATATCTTAATTTCATTAGCTTAATTAACCATTTCACAGTAATTTCTTGATTTGCTTTATTATAACAAAAAGGGCTACTAGGCTTCTAATACAATTTGTTTTCAAAAGAAAAGCTTCTTCAATTATAATTATAAAAGGCAAAACACTGAACTCATCTTACCTCATCATATGATTTACATAGGCTTTGCTACAGCTAGTGTTGTATCTGCAAAAACTACAGTGGACATATGTAGGAAAATGGTTTGCAAAATCTTTTATTTCAGAACAACACTCAATACACTCGTGAACACCTCGACGTAACCTTGTGGAGACATAAAAAAGATATTTAAAACAAAAGCAGTCAGAGAGGGCTATTAGTAAACATAATGCTGCTAGACTTGAGTTTGACTGGGAGTGTGCGTCAGAAGCAAAGCATACCTTAGGTTCCTCAATGCTGTGTTCACCTTACTTTTCTTATTACTATTAGCGAGTGTGCTTTGTTTCTTCTGAGTAGTACAGACTTTTGACCTGATTTTAGATTTATTTCCATTAGACTTGCTCTCATTAGGTTGACTGGGATCAGGTACGGTTGTACTCGGTGTACTTGTATTCAATTTAGTGGGATTTTTAGGAGTTGTATTTTCAGTCCTTGGAGGTGAGAGCTGGAGGGTAGAAGTACTTGCGCTGATGGAAGGTATAGCTGAAGATCCTGGTTGAAGAGGTCCAACTGAAGCTCGAATAGTAACCTACAAAAATGAAGGAAATACTCACTTTAAAAAAAAGTAACCACTGTATAAAAGAAGATAAATCTTAAGTATTCTTTAAAAAGCACAGATAACTAACTAGGTTTAGTCATCTATTTGCTTTAGTCAACCAATTAAATAAATTCAAGTCATATAAAATATCTATTCATATATCTTATATTATAATTTATTGTATGTTAACATTGTTATTAATAAATAAGATTAATACAAATTGTATGACTCTAAGACGATCACATTTCATAGCTAATTTATGATCTGATATAACTAAATGTAATTTCCGAACACAAGAAAACAAAACTTACATAAAAAAGACTGAAAAAAATAACTCTAAAAAGGCCTGTTACCCTTTAAAAATTACTAGCATCAAACAAAGAGTGACTTGTTCTTTTTGGATCACACTTCCTAGGATTTAGGCAAGTGGTTTTACCAATTCATTATACTATAAAGGAGATTATAACATTTAAAATTCTTGCTTGGCATGGTGGTTGCACACCTTTAATCCCTGCACTCAGAAGGCAGAGGCAGGTGGATCTCTGTGAGTTAATGGCCAGCCTAGTCTACAGAGCAAGTTCCAGGACAGGCTCCAAAGCTACAAAGAGAAACCCTGTCTCAAAAAAACAGGGGGGAAAAAGTTCTTTAAAAGAACCAATAAGGTTTATTATTTACTATTCATAAAATATTTTGCTCTATCTGTTGGCTGACAATGCAAACGTCACCTACCAACATCTGCTTTAATCATTTGACTATACACTCCTCACATCTCAGAGACAGCCAATGCTGAGTCCTAACATGTGCTTACATGATGTACAAAAACACTGGGCCAAGAATCCAAAGACCTGAAGTTAATCTGCCTTCCTAGCTATGTGACCTTGCAAAAGTAACTGAATCTTAAGCCATTTCATATCTTTCACACACGGTAAGGCTAGCTTTATGTACATAATTTATATTGTATGGATTAAGCTAAAGAATACATGAAAACGCCCATTTAGAAATAGGTAATTCTAAGGTGCTAGAAAAACATTTAGTATCATTAATATTATTACTATTAACATGGGAAGAAAGGAGAGGACTGCACTGCTTACATTAGTATCTGCATGTGTAGTCTCAGCATGAAAGGAATGGTGTGCAGGGAAGGATGTTGGCTAGCTCCTCTTGCTCTAAGTCTTCAGAGCAGGGCTTTATATTATTTAGTCAATTCAAATAAAAGACATACCCACATTCAAAGGTAAGTACCCAAAGGCAAATATAAATGTTTTGGGGATTGTTTCACTTTGGATTATCCATGCCTCTGTTTTCCCTCCACTGGAGCAAATATTCAAGAGCTGACTGTATATAAAGAAGTCAGAGAAAACAGATGTATATAAGGCAAAAGGGGAACAGTAAATTACAATCATCAATTTACAGTCAGACAAGTGCTTGCTCACAATGCTGTCCAGCAGCAGAATTTGCTTCTTTGAGAGTAGACACAGCATTAATAACTTCAACAAACATCTGAGAACCTGTAGCATTAGGCACTCTAAAAAGATACTAGAGATACAAAGATAAATGAAGGAATATGATTCCTGATATCAAATGCCTTATTGTACAGCTATTAAAACTAATAATGCATATGCTACTAACTAGAAAAATTGAAACAGTCATACAGAATTGAAATAACCCACTGATCAAGGGAGCAGTTTATTCAATTGTACTTTTTATGAAGGAATATACCCACACAGGAACTCATAACAATGGTCAGATATTTTTCTTTCTAAGTATAAAAGCAGTAAAACCTAAAATTAGTCTTAATAAAAATCAGAAGTCATTTTCTAACATATTTTGTTCCATAGATAAAACAAGGCAGGAGTTAGTTTTTAGTATACAAATCAAATAACACCATATACTTGAACGTACTTTTGTTCCAGGAGGCAGTCCTTCTAGCTGCTTGGGTTTTACAAATGTTCGATGATGTTGAGTCTTGTGATCCATTTTTTCCTTGCATGTCAAAAACTGCAATCTGCATTTGGTACAACGATGTATTCCCTTTTTCTATTAGAAAAAAGGAAAATAATTTCTATAGCTATAAATTCTGTTCTGAAACCTTTAGTTTTAATGATATTTTATAATAAATACTATCAAAGAATCATTTCACGTTTAAAACTTGTATTAATTAGTATTGGATCTCAAGAGTATATCTGTTATGTGGCAATCAAACACGAGGGTTGAGGAAATGGCTCAGTGGTTAAAAGCACGAGCTGTTCTTCCAGAGAACCTGGGTTTGATGGCTACCACCCAAAGCTACAGAGAAACCCTGTCTCATAAATAAATACATACATACATACATACATACATACATACATACATACATACAATTATGATATGAAATGTCTTTTAGTCTTAAGCCAACTATCTAACCTGAGACTGTAAAATTTAGTTATTATGTGTTTTTATGTAGAAAAAAAATGTTATTTGGAGGTTAAAAAGATGGTTCAGCAGTTAAGTGTTCATACTTCTCTTCCAAAGGACCCAAGTTCAATACCTACCATATGCACATATCCACACAAATACATATAATTTTTTAACTGTTATTTTTTTAAATTTTGCTATTTCTGGGCTGGAGAGATGGCTCAGTGGTTAAGAGCATTGCCTGCTCTTCCAAAGGTCCTGAGTTCAATTCCCAGCAACCACATAGTGGCTCACAACCATCTGTAAAAAGTTCTGGTGCCCTCTTCTGGCCTACAGGCATACATGCAGACAGAATATAGTATAAATAATGAATAAACATTTAAAAAGAAATTTGCTATTTCCCATTGGTCTGTATGTGGATAAAATGACTAACATGACCTCTCTAAAACCAAATAAATTTAACGGGACATTTCGAAGAAATGAAAGCAGTATTACTCAATAAACTTCCTATAGTAAGAAAGCATTCTGTGGCTGTACTGCCCAACATGATTGCCATTAGTCACTCATGATTGCTGAGTACAAATAAGCAGTAATATTAAAGGACTGAGGAGAATGTTATTACTCTGACCTGCTTACTGCACACTGTATATTGTATCAAATTAGCACACAGTATTTCACATAATACACAATTGTTAAATGTCAACACAGCATTTTAAGAGGAGCTGAAGAGATGTCTTCAGTTAAGAGCACTGCCTTCTCTTCCAGAGGACCCACATGGTGCTCACAAGCATCTGTAACTTCAGTTCTAGAGGATCCAATGGAAGCCTATTTCTGCTTTCTGCAGGTGCCAGGCACACACATGGTGCACAGACTTTGATACAGGCAAAATAACAACACACATTAAAGAAAAAAATTTTTTTATCTCACAGAGATCCACCTCCTCTGCTTCTCAAGCGCTGGAATTAAAGGCATGTGCTATCACCACCCAGCTAAGAAAAGATTTTTTTAAATGAATTAAAAAAAAAATAGACAACAGTTACAATGCTCAAAGCAGTAAATAATAGTAAGATGCTATAGTTCTATCTTCATCTTATGATTATTTTATAAGCATGATTCAGTGGATTGTTTTCACAGATGCACGCAACACAAATTCATTTATTGTGTACTCAAAGAGGATGAATTAAAACAGAAAATACGGCCAAGAATCAGAAACTAAACAGGCTGAAAAGACAGTTCACATGAGTTCATCTCCCGGAAATGTTTTTCTGTATACTCACTCACATCAGTTCACAATTTCATGATTTTCTAACTGAACCCAACAGACAAGTACATGACAATGGAAATACCTGGTGGGCAGACTTTAAAAAGTACAAATACACTGAGCTTTGCAGTGAGCTGACAAAACCTGACCACACCATGAGATCCAGTGTAGACATGGGTTTCTGATTCCAAGAAAGGCATCGTTGCTAAGACAGGTTTCAGTGTTTCAGCAACATTTTTAGCTTAAAAGATGGTTTAATTGCTCCAGGAAAAGAACCACTAAGTATCACATCAGAGAAGTAAGGAACAACCAATGATGAGTTCCAGACATCACATAGCTAAAGCTAGCAGAAGTCACTCAGGAAACAAGCTATGCTCTGGCAGAGTTCCAATGCTGAGGGAGCATTGTCATGATACTGTGAAATGTTACCCTAGGTCTGTAATGACAACACCAGGGTCTGGACAATGGGGTGAAAACACAAGACAAAGATACAAACAAGATTAAGAATTCTCTATCTTGATTCTTTCGATTCTAACTCACGTTTTTTCCTCTTGAGAGGGTACTTCAAAATCATTCCCACATCTACTGAGACCCTGGAGTAGCCAATCTTTGCCATATTCCATTTGCCTTTTGTTTTGTCTAAATCCTAGGCTTCCTATTCCTTGTCGTCTCTGAGACTCATCACTATTTATAGGCCATGAGAAAATTAGAAAAGAAGGAAAGACATGGAAGCTTTACAAGTGATTCTATACATAATTTAAATCACTTGTATACATGGAACAACTTTATTTCCTTTGAAGAACAAACTGAATATTCTGAGTGATAATCAAGTAACATGAAAAAGTAAAAATTACTAAACTCACCTGATGCTTCATGTAATGATGCATATAGGGTGTGGCAATTTTAATAACTTTGAGGCAAAATGGACATAGCAAATTCTTAGTGTTTTCATGCGATGTTCTAAAATGAGATTCTACATCAGAAAATAATGATGATCTATAATTGCAAACCTAGAAATAAAAAACATTAAGTTGAAATGGAAAGTTTGTAATTGATTTGAAAGTACAAGTGACAAAGAATCACTTGTTAGATTATATACTACCAATATCCAGCTCTGATGCCTATCCATGCAAGAAGCTCACTAACGAAAGCACCAAAAGTCAGAATAGGGTGATCCTTCAGAACTCAAGACTGCTTCCCAAATATAATAGATACCTTCATTTTTATAAAAAGATTTATTTATTTATTATATATACAGTATTCTTGGTATTCTGTCTGCATGTATGCCTGCAGGCCAGAAGAGGGCACCAGATCTCATTACAGATGGTTGTGAACCACCATGTGGTTGCTGGGAATTGAACTCAGGACCTCTGGAAGAGCAGGCAGTGCTCTTAACCTCTGAGCCATCTCTCCAGCCCCGATACCTTCATTTTTATCATATCACTTCCCTGCCACCCCACCTTCTCTTGAATTTTGAAGCTTTGGAACCTTGTGGAGGTTGTGGAGTCCTATAAAATACTTTATGTCTGCATAAAACAGTACTTGCCATCAGATTATAAATACAGCCTCCAAGCTGTGAAAGTGGCAATTCATCTCCCTCCAGCTTTCCTATTCCTTCAAATTCTGAAGAAATACTTGTACCAAAGCACATGACAGGCTCTGTATAACTAAGCATTTTTACATTGGTCATATGGATGCACTATTCCCTCTAGGGTAAAGTAAATCGTAAATCCACATCTATTTTTCTGATCAGGATCCTCTCTTTCTAGTGTCCAGGAGCAAACAGCAGCCTCTGGCCAAATAAAGTTCACTATCTTCCCCTCATGTAATGTATGAAATATGCAAGAGACTTTACATTCATAAACTAAGTAGGAGGGACTTTAATTTTAGCTACCCTTTTTACCTAAATGGTAAAAAAAATAAGACCAATATATTTCACCACACATGAAAATTAGCTAAAATTCAAAAATCGTAGTCCTTAAAGTCTTATGACAACATGAACACATCCACTCACTCTCCTACTCTCATTTTGCTGACTTGCCACAATGGGAGAGTTGACTGGCTGTGAGAGACTGTAATCTCTAAAATTAAATGTTTACCGTTGGTCCATTAACTAAAAAGATTTCTAACAATTTATCTAACAACTACAAATCTTAACCCCAAAACAACAAATAGTAAAGAACACTATAAAACATGGATGGATGTACCTGACAGATATACGGCATTTCACCAGGTTTATGATTATCCTTCATATGTTGTAAAAGAATCTGTTCAGTTTCAAACGATAGCTCACAGATTTTACAAATGGCTATAAATAGAAGGAATAAAGTTATTACATTTTAATACATAAATATAAAGGTTCATTCATTTTGTCTAATAGTAAATGGAGCAGCAGTGAGAGGTCGTGAGCAATCATACACACACACACAAAAAAAACCCAGTGCAAGTCCTCTACTCCCTCTTTTAGCACTACTGCAAATGCATATTCACCATCCTATTGTCTCAGTACCAAATAACCTGCCTGAGTTCATGTAGCAATACATGACACACATCTGGAATTTCAACTGAAACTGTTGAAGTAAGTTAACTTTTTGAATTTTGCCCCCAAAATTCAAAGTCTGTTTCTTGTTTCTATTTCTGCAATAGTTTTCTCAAGACTGTGTAACTTCAACAGTAAAGAAACACTTGACACTGAAAGGCAGCTGTAACTCACTAGAAAACTCATGAAGCGTGTGTGTGCTCTCGATGTGGCACTGCAGCTGGAAGGGCGTGGGAAACTGGCGGTAGCAGTGCTGGCAAGTGGTGTGCTTCTCCCAGCTCTCACTGCTCTGCTTCTCAAGTTCCAAATGGTGTTTCATGTGGTTCATAAACCTGTGAAAGATTGTCAACAGGTGCAAAGATTCAAATTAAAACACTCAAAAGAAAATCTCAAACCCCATTATAAATAAAATTGTGAATACTATTCAAAATCTAGAATCTTCAATTTCTCTAGAAAAGTGCATGTCTTAAATAATGACCTCAAGTGGACACTTTTTAATCTTTGTTCTCAAATGTCACTAGTTTCAGATGACTGTTTTTAGATAAAATGGCAGGGTTGTCTACATTGTTAAGGACTATTCACACTGTAAAATTTAATAATGGAAGAGAATCCTATCAGCAAAAGCAGCTAGAGTCATGGGGAAAATCCTTTAAGACCTTGAAGATAAACAATAAATTCCAGTTACTAGTATTCTTTACTTTGTTTTAAAATGCATAAGAGCAGTTTTAATGCCTGCAATTGTAACTTTTCATTTTATTCACACAAACTGTTCATTTTGCATACTGTGTCCTTTGTAAGACAATCTCCATTTTTTAGTTTTACACTTTGCTATTTCAGCATCCCTACAAGGCTTCTTATGAGCAGAACTATGACCCTAAGTATAGAGTATGGTATACCTATTTAAAAGTACTTACTTGAGCTTTTGGCTTAATTAGAAAGTAATATTACTTGAGCAAAATAATTTTCAGAATGGGTCAACTATTAGTAAATTATTGAGTTAGAGGCTTCAAAAGAAATGATCATGAAATTATATGATAATGTTATCAATCCAGAGAACAGCCATCATGAAGGCTGTGACATCCTTTTTTTCCCCCTATCTCTAAAACATAGTATCTCTTCAAAGCAGGTTGAATTACACTTTGAGTTCAAGGTGATTCCCTCTCCAAAGGGCTGACTAGGGCCCCTTTCAGGAAGGTAGCAACTTGGAAGAAAATCTGGCATGCCTGAGGTCTGTCTGGGGAACAAGGGTTGCTTGTTGCCTTTTTCCGCCTACATGTACGCCTAATCAGTCTGGGTAGATTATCTTCTGACAGCTCTATCATCTTTCTTGACCTAGGCCAGAGGCATTGATGTGCAGCAGGTTCCACAGCAGTCGCTTTGACCATAAAAGTATGGTCATTAACATGGTGACAAAAGAAAAAGACAGTTTATACCCTATCTCCTGACAGAATACGGAACTCAGTGGTGGAGGTCTACTTCAAGACTGCTTCAGTATTACATCCAAAGCACAACTTCCCTGCTAAACTACTGGGACCACTAGTTCTTGAACAAGGTGAAGTAGTGTAAAAGCTTGGGGAATATACAAAATCACACACACAAACAAAAAAGCCTGTGAGCATCATTGTATTAGCGAGCCACAGAAGCATAAAAATGAATGAACCCTGGAGCTGAAGAGATAACTGTTGGTGTATAAAATGCTAAGTCACAAGATTTTTAATAAATGTAAAAGATATGGTAAATGTATGTGTATTTGTATACAATAATCTTTTCATTCATTTTTGAGAGTTGAGTTTTGTGTATGTTATTATTATATTCTCATCTCTCTCCAAATTTGTCCCATATCTACTCCTGAAGTACAACTTATCTAAAATAAGTATACTCAGGTCTGTATCTTATTGTGAAATGTACATAAAAGAAAAATCAATTTTCATCAACAGCTTAATTTTTAAAAAATAAGATTATTTAAAAGAAAGATAAAGGAAAACAATAAAACAACTATAATAAGGGTAGAAGACACAAGGTGGCAAGTGTCCAATGTAAAACTTTAAAATTCTTGGTGAATATTTGAAAGTTTTTATGAAAGAGTATAAAAAAGTCTTACCTAATAAAATAAAAAATTTAGACTATATAATATATGGAAACCATCATTCAACATATCTCTTTGCTTTTTTCTTCTTTTTGGTTTTTCAAAACAGGGTTTTTCTTTATGTAGTTCTGGCTGTCCTGAAACTCACTCTGTAGACCAGGCAGACCTCGAATTTACAAAGATCTGCCTGCCTTTGCCTCCCAAGAGCTATGATTAAAGGTGTGTACCATCACTGCCTGGTGACTTCTTGTTATTCTTCTAAGTTTTTTTGGTTTTGTTTTCTGTTTTCTGAGACAAAGTTTCTCTCTGTAGACCTGTGGTTGTCCAGGAATTCATTCTACACACCCATGCTAGCCTCGAACTCAGAGATCTGCCTGCCTGGCAAAGGTGCTATTTTTATAACATGAGCCACTCAAAGAATACAAGTATAAATTCCTAAAACTTAAAAACATTTGTATGTAAAAATTTTTAAATTCCATTGAGAATGATATATCTAATTTTTATTTAAATTTTCAAATTAAGACAGACACGTCTTCTAGTAGTACTTCTCTAAAGCGGTCAATTCCTAGAAGATATATACAATAAAGATGATAAATATAAAGTGGGAGGTTTGAGCATCAAATAGTATTAGTAAGGAGAAAGTCAATCTGAAACCTTCTGAAGAAGTACTTCTTGTATTGTGAAGAAATTATACTATTCAGAGACATTAGAAAATTCAAAACACAAAATAAATTCCTAAATCACTAATAAGTTCATTTTGATTCAAATTAAAATAATCTTTGTCCTTTCTTAAGCCATATGAAAGAAAGACAAAAATAGCAGGATTTAAGAGGAGAATCTGAAAATACAACAAAGGAGAACATACTGAAATTGCTATCTAGAATGGCAAGATAGTGTATGATAAAGACACAATGGAAACATCTCTAACATTTCAATTTTCATTAAATAGAAATTCCTATTTACATACCTAATATTATTTTTGAGAACTTTCAAACAACTGAAGCATTTAAAGGTTGTGTGAGTCTTCAGTTCTTCTTGGACATCTCCTTCATGTTTTCCATAATAAAAGTCATTAACTAACATGATCAATTTTCCTTTCTCTGAATCAAGAGCTTTAGTGTCATTTGTTGTATTTGAAATTTCTATTTTAGTTAATCCCAAAAAGTTATTTATCATGTCTGGACAACAATACTAGAAGAGAAAAAAAAAGATGTCTTATTAATTACAAAATTATAGCAAAAACAAGTATGTTTTCAACTAAGGGTAAACCACATAAAACTATGCTTGATAAGATATCTGGAAGAAACAGTAAAATTCTGTTGTGAATATTCTAAAACGTTTAGAAAAGTAAACATCTTTTTTTTTTAGAGTAAACTATTTGTTTAGTGTGTGCATTATGTATGGACATGTGAGTGCCACAGTGCACTTGTGGAGGTCAGAGGACAACCTGCGGACGTCGGTTCTTTCCTTCCACCATGTGGGTTCCAGGGATCAAACTCAAGTCGTCAGGTTTGGCGGCAAGCACCTTTAACAGCTGAGCCATCTCGCCAGCCCATAAACATTATCTTAACAAAACAAAAATTTAAAAAGAGATGAAAAAAACCTGAACAGACTTGGCTATAGCTTTTAAACTTTTCCCATGCAATATGCCTGCTTAGATACATGTTTAATAGTCATTTGTTTCTTAACCAAAATTCATTCATTTCACAACCATGTTAGTAATACAGGAGGAAGGCTAGTGGTACATGCTTTGATGTGTCCGGTTATATGAAATCTTCCTGCTGGACAGGGTGGTGTATCCCAGCACTCAGGAGGCAGAGGCAAGCCTAGTGAGTGCCAGAAGAGCCAAGACAGCCAAGGATACACAGAAAAACCTATCCCAAAAAAAAAAAAAAAAAAAAAAAAAAAAAAAAAAAAAAAAAAAAAAAAAAAAAAAAGAAAAAAAAAAAAAAAAAC